>NC_133769.1:101133662-101213823 GCF_003597395.2 Chelonoidis abingdonii
ACCCGCCGGGTGTTGCTAGGGGAAAATTCTTCCGACGAACGTGCACGCGGCGCGCGCACACCTACTTGGAATGGATATGAGCAACATATCTCGAAGAACAACAGTTACAAAGGTGAGTAACCGTCTTTTTCTACAAACTTTTCCACTTCACTGTTTTCTCTGTTTCCCAGATCATTTATGAATATGTTGAATCTAACAGCACTGATCCCAATACAGATCCTTGGGGGACCGCCGCTATTTACTTCTCTCCACTGTGAAAACTGACCATTTATTTCTACTCTTTATTTGCCATCTTTTGAACAGTTACTGATCCATGAGAGCACCTTTCATCTTATTCCATGACTGTTTACTTTGAGTAAAAGCCTTTGGTAGGGGACCTTGTCAAAGGCTTTCTGAAAATCTAAGTATGCTATATCCACTGGATCACCCTTGTCCACATGCTTGTTGACACCCTCAAAGAATTCCAGTAGATTGGTGAGGCATGATTTCCCTTTACAAAAGCAATGTGGCCTTTTCCCCAACATATTGTGTTAATTTATGTGTCTCATAATTCTGTTTTTCACTATAGTTTCAACCAATTTGCCTGATACTGAAGTTAGGCTAACCAGCTTGTCATCGCCAGGATCGCCTCTGGATCCTTTTTAAAAAAATCAGCATTCCATTATCCATCCTCTAGTCATCTGGTACAGAGGCTGATTTTAAATCAGCCTTTAAAGCAGTCAAATATCAAAGGAAAATACAGTACTGAGTTTCACAGAAGGAAATTCTGGAAATTACTGCCCCATAATTCTAACTTCTATCCCATATAAAAAAATGGAATAAATATTAGGAGGAAAAACTAAACTAAATAAGTAAAAGGGCACCATTAGCTCTATTTGGCTTTATAAAAACTTGTCACGGGGGCGCAGACACCTTTTTTTTATTTGGGGAGGTTAAAATTAAGGGTAGGAATAGGTCAGTGGTTTGAGCATTGGTCTACTAAGCCCAAGGTTGTGAATTCAATCCTCGAGGGTATTTAGGGAACTGGGGTAAAAATCTGTCTGGCGATTGGGCTAGATGACCTCCTGAGGTCCCTTCCAACCCAGCTATTCTATGATTTTAAAAATAATACAATAGTAGCTGTTGAATATCACTTTGCATAATTTTGTACCATGACTAAATTTGTCCACATTTAATAAAGTGAGATAAATGTACTTCTGTCCCAAACTCAGTATTTCCATTAGTTATTATGAAAATCCCAACAATTTTGGGGGAAGGGGAGGCGATGCAGCCCCTCCCCATTCCCAGCTGTCCACACCCGAATGTCAGACAATGTTTTTGGTGAGCTTTGTTTGCTAAATTACAATTTTTGAGGACAAAGAGAAAGTTGTAGATGAAATATTTGGCTCTAACTAAAGAATTTTAGTGTTGATCAAAAACTGTAAAATGAATTATGGTTGGTTCTAATGGCAACAGTGTCCTGTGGATTGAAAATTGGCTGAAAGTGATAAATGTCTACTGATAAATAACTATGTATCAAGATGGGAGGGGCCATGTGGTCTAGTAAATTATCACATTTTTTGGGTCACACCCAAGTAAGGAACAACCTTACCTCTGACCATGGGTAGATTACGATGTAGTCTCTTGAAACATGTGCACTGATAATGCATATGTGTTAGCTGCATGGGGAAAGCTAGGAGGTTGGAGTTACGACTACATTATTGCCTCTGATGAAGAGGAATAGGATTATCTATTATATGTTGGAAGTGCAAGAGAGTTTGTTGTGGATATGAAAAGCTTGTGCGTGTGTTTAGACAAGGATTGTTAAGGTGTGGCAATGAAGATTGCCTTAGCTGGTGATTTCCTTGCTTTTCAGTGACTGTTGTGTGGGATTTGCATTCCACCTACCTTAAATCCAAACTAACTTCTTTGTTTTGCTGGGACTAGACTGTGAAGAGAGAGCCTCTTAAATCTGGAATCTACTTTAGAGCATTTGATCAGGAAAGATGGCATATGTGCTCCTCTTCTTCTGGCAGTATGCTCAGCCCCAGGAACTATGCCCTGAAACGAATCACTTTTGCCTACAAGATAGGTTGAAAACTTCTTGCAGCAAGAAATGATCAAGTCCAATGATATATTGCAGTAGCCTCACTTCATGATTCATCATTTCTAATGTATTTCAGAGCACTGAAAGAGCCAGCCCGCAGGTTCTGTGTGGGCTGGAAGCATGCAGGGCTAAAATGAGAGATGTCTCTCCCATTGAGTGGGAAGTAGAGGCCGGGGTGTGTATTTATGAATAGCCTGACTTGCTGCCAAAGATCATGAGTGAGTCATTAGTAGTAGCCAGGGGCAGCTCCAGGCCCCAGCATGCCAAGCACGTGCTTGGGGCGGCATGCCGCGGGAGGGGCTCTGCTGGTTGCCAGTAGGGCGGCAGGCGGCTCTGGTGGACCTCCCACAGGCGTGCCTGTGGGAGGTCCACCAAAGCCACGGGACCAGTGGACCGCGGGTCCAGCGGACCTTCCGCAGGCACGCCTGCAGGAGGTCCACCGGAGCCGCCCGCCGCCCTCCTGGTGACCGGCAGAGCGCTCCCTGTGGCACGCTGCCTTGCTTGGGGTGACGAAATGTCTAGAGCTGCCCCTGGTAGTAGCGTGAACTGGCAGGAGAAGGCGGGAGAGTTTGTGCTTTGTAATAATCCCCTTTGCGGAAGATGAGGGTCACTTGTAGAATCCTTGAAAGGGCAGAACCTGGGCAGGGAGCACCAGGTGGCTCCTGATGGTTCTGGGAGGTTCTAGAAGGCATTGGCATTGAGGAGTAAATGAGTGGCCTGGTGGCTCTTACTGCTGTGAGCACCTGTGTCTGGCCTCTTGTTCCTCCTCATGCCTCGTCCCCTTGGGGCCTTGCAGTGGCACCCCAGGAAAAGTGGATTGTAATATTGATAGAGTCGGGGAGTATAAAGTCATGGCAAGCTAAATGCTGCAGGAGGAGCCGTGCCTCGGACAGGTGTCCCACTTAAGTTTCCTAAAGCCAGCTGCCAAGAAGCCGGGGCTGAGGGAGGGGCTCCCTGGGCAGAGGAGACCCCATGTGACAGGTTGGGGAGCCAGAGACTGGTGACAACATGGAGAAGCAGAGGAGGCATTTTGCCAGCGAAGAGTCTGCCAAGCTAACCACAAACCCACAGAGGACCTCACAGTAACCAGTCTCTGACACGCCCCTTAGGAACAGGGAGAGGCCCTGGCTCATGGATGGCAGTGCAGGGAGAAGGCCAAGGAGCCCCTCTCTTTGCAGAGATGCCTATAAACTGGGAAGGAGACTCTGCCATTGCTATGGGGATAAGGAACAGGCCCCAGTGGGGCCATAGGGCAGTTGGTCCCATCCAGAGAGAAGAGTCTTTGGAAGAGGGGAACAGCAAGAAACTACCAGGTGCCGGGAGCAGGGATGAGCCACAGTAAGTGAGGTGAGCACATCTTCAGGTTTTTTTTGCTCTCTCTCTTTGTATTTGTATGGGTTTATGTTATACATGAAGTTGACACAATTTAGGGGGAAATGCATTGTAGAGCTGTTGTCATTATGCCCCAAACCAAACATTACAAACCTAGGAAATTCAGTGTTAAGGTTCAACTAAACCTAACTCCATTAAAGTAAGAAATGCACTATTAAGTGCCCAAACAACCTTAACTCTGACCTATAGTGACAACACGATGAGAGGACATTTGAAAATAAAAAAAGTTGATCGAGCCTTTAAAAATCAGTTTAATTGAATCTGAGAACACAAACACTAAAATGCCTCAGTCACAATCACATGGTTATTGAATCTGATCACTGCAGGGCAGAGTTATTTTCATCACTTAATCACGTGTTTAGATTTCTTACAAGTTTACTCTTACCAGTGAATTTCCTGGGTTTATAATGCTTGTTTGAGGGATTATTGCAACATCCCGATAATGTATTTTACCCTAAATTACTAATATGTCAACTCCACCTCAACTCCATTTTAACATAGTTTGTGTTTTGGAATAAAAATAATAATAATGTGTGAGGCAAGTTCCTGGTTGGACTCGGGTGTATATAGCAGTGATAATCATGAGTCAGAGAAAAGACATCTGGTACACTTGGCCCATAACCTCAGAAGGCATGTGTCCCAATTCAGTGTCAGTCAGTCGGGGATTCCACTACACTACAGTTTTGTCAGCAGCTCCACAGACCTGAGATATCCTCTTTTGATTTCTGGTAACAGTTTGATTTTGGTTTGGATTTGTAGCTGTGGTCTGCTTCCAAATGGCTGTTCAGCATGAAGCAATGAGAGGAGTAGGGGCTGGAAAACATGACTAAATATGACTGGGTTTCCGATTACTACAGACTGTTAGTTTAGCTGCCCCGCCCTGCCAGCAGCCACAGCTGGAGATCCCAAGGTTTGAGGAGAACCATGAAGAGCTGCAGTCCAGTCTCCCACACCCCTTTTTTTTTTCTATGGGGAAGTCTGCAACCCATTATTGGGGCTAGAAAACCTGGCATGTTTGAAGTGTCTTAAAAATGTCATTAGGCTTTTATATTTCCTATAGGGGATTATGTAGTGTCTGGAGTTTCAATACATTCAGGGAGAGAGGTAGTCACAGACTTTTGTAGGGGGGATTGTAAATTGCGTTTGAAATAATCTCATTCTGTTGGAGATGAGAGCACTGATGATCAGCAGAGAGGACCACATATTCCAAGACAGATGTGTGCAATTTTGCATGCCAGAAACACCCTGACTGTGCGCACAAATCATGGCCCTGATTCAGCAAAGTATTCAAGTACATGCCTAACTTTAAGCATGTGAGTAATCCCATTGACTTCAATTAAACTACTAATGTGCTTGCAGTTAGGCAAATGCCTAAGTACCTTGCTGAATCGGCAGCCAAAGGATTTCTGCATACACTTTGCCAGCTGCACCCCTAGCAGGTTGTGTGTTCATGCAAACATCAATTTTCATGTGCATTCATAGTGTTTATGTAAATAAATTAGGCATGTATGATTGTGTACATACAATGGAGTTTTCCCATCTTTGAAAACCTTGCCCAGAATATCTTCATGACTTGTACACGAATTGTTGTTGGGTTTTGCTCCTGTTCTTCAGCATATGCTTGGGGGAGGGGCGGGTGTGACTACGTATAGGGTGGGGAGAGCTGTTTAAAAACGTGTAAATATTTAAAACTTGCAAATAGCTTGAAATACGTTTTGTACAGGCGACATATCAACTTGTCAATGTATAAGATCACCTCTCTAGTACTTCTTGGTGCCTTCCATCCCAGTTTTCTAATAATATTTCTTTTGCAGTATTATAAATGCACATGGCACTTTCAGTGTAAATGATGGCTTTCCATTGGCTGCCCCAAGCACCTCCTTCCTGCGCTGGTGCCTGGAGCCGGCCTGGGCCAAAATATCTTTGAGGATCCGGGCCTAAGAGCTGTCCATCCTCCACTTTCTAATTGACCTACAAGATAGAAACTGTAGCAACAAGCAGTGTGGGTCAAACCACTACTTCCCTACTGGTCCTCTGAGGAGAGCGACAGAACCACTGAGAACTTCGGAATGAGGAGAGAGACAATGTCACCAGGGACTGAGATAGGAGATTGAGGAAAGGGTGGGCTGGATTAGGAGACACATCTTGAGTGTTGACAAAAGTAGCACAGGAAGAGGGACATTTCAGTGTTGTGGTGGTGGAGGGGAAAGACTCACTTTGAACTTTTGCTTGTGTATTGCCTGATGATCTCCACGTTTGGGATC
Organism: Chelonoidis abingdonii; assembly: GCF_003597395.2. Classification (NCBI taxonomy): domain Eukaryota; kingdom Metazoa; phylum Chordata; order Testudines; family Testudinidae; genus Chelonoidis; species Chelonoidis abingdonii. The sequence goes on from NC_133769.1 coordinate 101,139,405, forward strand.
AAAGACTTGTCACTGAATTTGCATTTACTATTTGCAATGTCTCAGTTCAGGATTGTTTCTCAGAGCTCCCAGAAATCAGTGTCCTCACTTCCATCCTCCAAGCCAGGGGTGGCCAACCTGTGGCTCCGGACTCACATGCAGCTCTTAGTATAGGTACCGACTTCGGGGCTGGAGCTACAGGTGCCAACTTTCCAATGTGCTGGGGAGTTCTCACTGCTCAACCCCTGGCTCTGCCACAAGGCCTGCCCTCACTCCACCCCTTCCCGCCCCCTCCCCTGAGCCTGCCATGCTCTTGCTCCTCCCTCTCCAAGCCTCCTGCATGCCACCAAACAGCTGATCGGGGGGAGGGGGGGAGTGGCTGCCAGTGGGCAGGATATGCTGGGAGTGGGAGCAGGGGGCAGAGATGATGGGGGCGCTGCTGGCGTATTATGGTGGCTCTTTGGCAATGTACATTGGTAAATTCTGGCTCCTTCTTATGCTCAGGTTGGCTGCTCCTGCTCCAAGCAGTGACTGTTGTGTATGGTGGAGTCCAGCTTTTTGTCCTCTCCACAGATTGTACCTCCTCTCCCGCTCCCCACTGGTGTCTTGGTGCTGTCTGATCTCTGATTCATATTTGGTAGAATCCCAGAACTTATTCCTTCTAGCCCTTTCTTGTGGAGCCTTCCAGCATAGAAAACCTACATGATAGCAAACATATAAAAGGTACAGGGTATATTCAGGCGGAGGAGTTTTTCACACCAACCTGCCATGAGTCCTTTGCAGGTGTAATGATTTACTTACAAGTGCCCTGCTCTTTTGTAGAAGGCAAAGTTGTGGTGATTATTGAGCCTTTTACATGTTGGACGGGGCATTAGTTTTGTGTCGCACGAGGCAAGTGCAGTAGAGAAAGTACTGGGGAAAGAGGAAGTATTGGTATGTCTCACGTTCCCTACAATAAACAGGAGATTGAATTGTGTGACAGGGAGTTAACAGATCTAGGTTATAGTCTTAGCTCTGCCAGAGATTTCCTGAGTGGCTTGGGGGAATATCACTTAACCTTGTGGTGCTTCAGTTTCTCCTTCAGTTAAGTGGAGATGGTACCTTCCCCACAGGCACATTGTGAGGGTTAATGCATTAGCAGTTGTAATGGGGTTTGAAATTATGGGATGGAAAATGCTATAGAAAAATAATATATTATTAACAGCAGAGGGTGTCATAGAACCTACTAGTGGTAGCTCTATGGCAGTTTTTTTAGCTAGGGTACAGTAACTTGCCTTAGCTCTGCATGTGCTCATTAACTGAGGGCACTTTGGAAAGTTCCCCTCACTGCCATCCAGTGGCTGATAGGCTGTTCAATTAAGTCCTGCAGCTGCTGCTACTTCAGAGCTCCCTGCTGGAATGTCCTTACATGGATTCTTCATCCAGAAGATCTCTTTAAAATTGGTTGTGAATGGTGCATAAAACTAGGATGAAGGTAGATTTTATGTTGTTGTTTTCTCTGAATGGTGTAGTGGCCCACTGATTAGTCTCTCCATTCCCAGCCTATATCAGAAGGCTTTTATCTAACACTTTAGTTGAATCTTCCTCAACATGCCTTTTTTCATGTGGAATCTAATCAAGACGACTGGGCCAAGCAGTTACCCTTGGCATGCTGGCAGACAGAAACTGAATCTAAGCTTCCTCTGGGTATGTGCTATTCCATGTAGATTTACTGCTATTGAATATAGAGAATACCATGACCTCACAAACTGGCACGTCACAGCAAAAATATGTTAGTTGAAGTTATTTTTTAACTTGACCCTGAAAACAATTTCTGGATCAGGAAAAGTGTGGCACGTGGGAGGGCTGGAGTCAAGTATTGTAATTGGAATTCAGAAGCCAATGACTGGATAATTTCCTGAAGATCAATAGTAACAGTTGTAGAGAGATGCTGAGATAGGATAATCAGTTTTCAGGTTTCAGGGCATAAACTGATATCTGGGGAATCAAGAAGGACTTCTCAAAACCACGTGCACTACTGGCTAGAATGATCCATTATAGGTTTTTTCCCTCTTCCTCTGAAGCATCAGTGTGTGGTCACTGTCAGAGGTGGGATGCCCAGCCAGATGGGCCAGTGACCTATTCCAGTACTAAAACTAGACATTCCTATGTAACAGCTTCAGGTACTGAAACAAAATGAAGGGTAAATAACTGCATGGTTTCCACTGGTCTCTATTTGAAAATTTATCAAATAGCAAACAAAATGGGTGGAAAGCTCGGCCTCACCCAGTTTAAAAAAAAAAACAACACCTCTCATGTAGCCAAGGCCTATGGGCTAATCCACACTGGCAAGTTATACCGGTAAACCCTAACTTGAGAATTAAACCAATATAGTTATTCTAGTATAAATCCCTGTATGGACATTCTTATTCCAGAATAAGGATATGCCTATCCTACAGCAGCATAGTTATGGTGCTGCAGCTGTGCTGCAGTAGTGTAGATGTTCCTGCACTGACAGATTGGTTTTTTTCTGGTGATGTAGTTAATGCACCTCTCTGGAATATGGGAGCTACATTGATGGAAGAATTCAAGCTGCATCTACAGTGAATGTTTGGTTGACCTGACTACATTGAACTGGGCATGATATTTTTCATAGCCCCGAGCTATGTACTGTAGCTAGGTTGATTGAAGTTTTAAGTATAGACCAGGCCTAACAGTGCCTTTTTTTTCCAATGTAGCTTGTGTCACATTGGAAAGGGTTTAAGATAAACCAGAAAAAGCCACTCTGAAACTGGCATAAGAGTGTCCACACAGGGAGTTGTGCTGGTATAATTATACTGATTTAAGTGTACTGGTAAAATTATACTAATACAACTGATAAAACTTCCCTGTGTCAACAAGCCTGAAGCAACAGCTAACAGGGTAGGAAAAAATGGTCAGTTTTCAAGATGACAAATGATTAACACTGGTGCATGTTTAGATTTCTTTCTAGGTTCAATGTTGTTTATTATCTGGAAAAGGAGATGAACAGCGAGGTGGCAAACGTTGCAGCTGATATAAAATTATTTATTCATGACTGCCTAGTCAAATTATCTAGTCAAGATAAGAATGGCAAACTCCAGATATACCTAACAAAGACAGGTAAATGGGAGCCCAGTGGTACATTAAATTAAATGTTAAGAAATGCCAGAAGCAGATTTGAAGGAATGATCTGAACTACTCATACACGTGGCTGGGTTTTAAGTCAGCTGTTAAATCACATGGGAAAATGATCTGGTCATTATGAATAGTCAGCAAAAACCTCTTCATAATGTGTTGCAGCAGACAGAAAAACAAGTGAAGTTGTGTCATATAAAGAACAGGCCTGGAAACATTTTAATTAGGGCTGTCAAATAATTAAAAGAATAATCACAATTAATTGTGAGATTAAAAAACTCACGATTAATCACAGTTTTAATCACACAATTAAACAATAATAGAATACCAATTTAAATATTTTTGGGTTTTTTTTTTTTACATTTTCAAATATATTGATTGATTTCAGGTGACATTGTAAATAAGACGTGGACAGCATTATCTCCTGTAAATATAAACAAACTTGTCTTAGCGATTGGTTGAACAAGCAGTTGGACTGAGTGGACTTGTAGGCTCTGCAGTTTTACATTGTTTTATTTTTGAGTGCAGTTATGTAAAAATATTTCTGCATTTGTAAGTTGTACTTTCACGATAAAGTGATTGCACTCCAATACCTATATGAGGTGAATTGAAAAATCCTATTTTTTGTTTAGCATTTTGCTATGTAAATATTTATAATAAAACCAATATAAAGTGGGCACTATACACTTTGTATTCTGTGTTGTGACTGAGATCCATAGATTTAAAAAATGTAGAAAAACCTCAAAATATTTATAATACATTTAAATTGGTATTTTATTAACAAGGTGATTAAAACTATGATTACTTGCAATTTTTAAAACTAGTTCATTTGTTTTGTTATTTGCTTCATTTACCTGTAGCCAATTGACAGCCCTAATGTTCATGCCATTATGTAAGTTGAGAGTTTGCCCTCACCTAGAACAGTGTATTCACTTTTGGTCACCATATCTCAAAAAAGATGTAGCAGAAATGGAGATATTTCTGAGCCAGTCACTGAAAATGAGTAGAGAGTTGGACAGATTTATGACAGACCGAAAAGATTGGGAGTGTGCAGTCCACCTCTGGGCCAGGCCAAAGATACACATATCAGTGTACAGCAAGTTACGCAGATGAGGTGGCGCCTGTCTCTCATAACCTGAGAACACGCAGCCCTGCCAGGAAGTTAAAAGGCACCACACGCTGAAAACTACCACGGGGCAGCTAAGCCAGGCACGGATCCCACCGCCCCAGGGCTCACGAGCTGAGTGGGGTTCAAGGATCATTACACAAAGCAGCGGCGGGCGTCCCTGTGCTGGACGCTGAGCCAGCCACCCTGCTGGGGCAGGGAAGACCCCGCCCCTGGGGACAGAGCTGCCACGGTCTCCTACTGCCCCGCCCCGCTCTCCGAGCACCCAGGCTCCACCTACCCTCTGCTTTGCGTGTGGCCCCGCCCCTCCCCATGCCCGAAGGTTGCCTAAGCCCCGCCCCTCCCCATGCCCGAAAGTTGCCTAAGCCCCGCCCCTCCCCTCCCCATGCCCGAAGGTTGTCGAGCGGGGGTCGTGCCGCCTCGGCTCCCGAGCTGGCGTTTCCGGAGATAGCCGAGGGGCTCCGGGCCCTCCCCGGCTGCTGCTCCCGCCGCCGCCTCCTCCCCCGTGGCCGGCCCGAGTCAGTGCCCGACTAGCTCGGCGGAGCGGCTGCTGCGGGGCGGATTCTGCAGCTCCTGAGCCCGCTCCCTGACCCTTGCCCCGGCTGTGCCGGGCCCGCAGCCCCACCGGGCTATCGTGCCGAGCGGGGACCCTAGCGCCAGTGTGCGGCTGCGGCGGCTCCCCCAGGGGACGCGGGGCGGCCGGGGGGTCCGGCTCGGATGGCGGAGGGGACCCAGCAGCAGCAACAGCTTCTCCCCGGCGGCGGAGCCCCCCGGGGCGTGAAGCGGGAGCCGGAGCTGGAGCAGCCCATGCCCGGAGGGGACGGCGCCGAGACCGGCCACAGCAAGCGGCTGAGGACAGAGGCGGAGGCGGGCGGAGGCGGCGGCATGCAGGTAGCGGGGCCCCGGGCCGAGCGGGCAGGCTGCGCTGGGGGGACGGCAGGCGGGGCCGGAGCCGGAGAGGGGGTCGGTGCAGGCTCGGGGGGCTCCCGCCAGCTGCGGGACACGTAGCTGGGTTGTGTGGGTCAGCGAGACCCTTGCATCGGAGGAGCGGCGGGATCGGGAGCTGATCCTCTGGGGGCACCTGGCCTGGCCGATGACCGCGGGGAGCGGCTCGGGAGAGCTGGGGGGAAGGAGCCGGCCCGGTGGGCTGCCGGAAGGAGGAGGCTGGTGCTGGAGGAGCCTGGCGCTGACCTGGGTAGGGATGGGACACTTTCCGGAGCCGGGGGGCACGGGCTGGCCCAGGGCAGGTAGGGGAATGAGATTGGAGGGGGATGTGGAGTTGATTTGGGTCGTGGGTCCATTCCCCACCAGCAGCTTCATGGTCCCTGCAGCAGAAATGAAGCCAGTTTCCCGAGAGGTGTTTTCGCCCTTCCTTGTCCAGTGCCGAACATAATCCAAAAAGTTACTGTTTCTGATGGAGAATACAGTGCTGATTCTGGAGAGTGGCCCTAAGGATATCAGTGTTTCGATTAAAGGCACACTTAGTTTTCAAACTGTTATTTTTACTAGCACTCTCTTAAATAACGGAGCTTATTTTTTTTAATTCCTTTAAAAACAAATTTATACAGGTTTTTGTTTGGTTGTTTCCCCCTGTTCTATTGATGTTTGTAAGGGTCTTCTGAACAACGAAGAAACTGATGGGCTATATGAGAGAAATTGTGAAACTGACCACATGCAAAGTGACTTCAAATGCACAATGTAAACAAACTGGATAAAAATCGAGACGTATTTTGTTAATCTAGTTGTTAATAGTTATTTGAGGTATTATTTATAACAAGAAAATGTATAGGGTTTTCAAACCTGATATTTTCAAGTTGATGTCTTTTACTGTTCCATATGCCTATGTATTTAAAAAAAATTAACACAACCTTAAAAATACACCATTCCATCTTATAGTTTTGATTTTTAACTACTGACTTTTCTGATGTTAAATGTGTAGTAATATCTAAAACTTTAAAGGCTGTTGTAGAATTGTTGGTATCCAATGTGGGGACTGCCCTCCTTTAACATATTTTCTTTTGCCAAATCACTGTCTGTTGCACTGAGTCACTGAATGCCTGTTTCTATCTTGGGTGCCTCAGATTGGTGACAGCTGCTTATTGTGGACTTCATTTACTACTTTTGTTGTTGTTGCTGTTTCTTCTGCTTTTTCCAGTTTTTAATGAATGGGAGAATATAGAAAATAAGAGTTCTGTGCTAGTTTACAGGGTGGGGAAAGGCGTCTTGGGGTTGGAGTATTCAGTGTATGGAGCAGAGGTGTCTTGGGTAACATGAGGGAGCAAGGAGGATCTCATCTGTAATCTTAGAGCCTGCTCTCCCATAGATATAGATGGGCATGAGTTTATGAATTTACATGGGTACGTCATCACAATGTACTGTTTTAATTTATCAAGGGTGTGTTTCTTCCGGGGACAGTCTTGTTTCTCTTCTTCACTGGGCCTTTCATTCCCGCACGGCTGGATATTTCCCTCTGGTTGTAGCTTCTGTGTACTGTATCACAGTCTGTGTAATGGCAGCTCTGCCCTGGGAGATGCTATCGTTGGGAGTGGCAAAGGCAAATGGTTCGGCCATTGTGCATGTGTGTTTCTAATAATCAATGACACTTAGCCAGATCTTGCTCTTGTGTGTTTGTAAATAATGTCTGATTGGAGATGCAGCTGATTATTAGAGTTTGAAGGCAGACATGTCAGCACACGAAAGAGTCTTCTGTCTTCCTGCCCCTGTATGTTTTGATTATCATTAATGAAATGTTCTCTCCTTTTTCAGATGCATTTGTTTGAAGTGTTTTTATTTTTATTTTCTCTCTGGAGATATTTTACACAGTGTGTTCCCGCTAGAGAAGTAAGCGGGTGGTCTCAGTGCTTCTTGCTGCCGTTTTTTGCACTGGATGTGTTGGAGCTCTTTGAAAACAACGCAATTTATTCATCATATTTTTTCTGCTTGGGTTTGTGGTTTTCGTTAATAGTCTCTGAAGGGAGATTTGTGTCACATTTAGCATGTTTCTCTCCTGACCCCTTCCCAAGTGCCAATACAATTTTTCTTCACTTTTATATTCTGGTTATTTCCAGATTGGATGCTGGAGGCTTTTTTTTAGCTACCTTTCAGCAGAAAGTATTTCTTTGGAGATCTCCTGTGTGTCTGGCCCTTCCTGGTTATCTCTCTGTGTCTCGTCACACTCAACCCCCATTTTCCCACATATCCCTCCTTTCTCACACCATTATATCAACTGAACTTGATTTGGAACATCACACATTCAATTTGTAATGCCCCCTGCTCCTCCAGGGACTGCCAGGAAGCACACGCTTCCCTCTTCATCCCTGGTTGCAATGATATTTTCCCTAGTATAGAGGCCTTGAAGTGTGAAGACTGCGTGAGTGCACTGGAAAAGCTGCTGAGAATAGAAGGGAACCTTGTATATTGCATCTAGCTTAATAATTATGCATGAATACATGAACAGTCTGATATGAACTTCTTCCAGCTTTTAGGAGTTGAAAGCCAGGACATATGTCGTTGTTCTTATGTACGCATGTCATAAACAGATGGTTAAGGGTTAATGTCTCTCTTTCCTGTAAAGGGTTAAGAAGCTCAGTAAACCTGGCTGACACCAGACCAGAGGACCAATAAGGGCACAAGATACTTTCAAATCTTGCTGGAGGGAAGTCTTTGTTTGTGCTTTTTGTTTGGTTCGTCATTCGCTCTTGGGGCTAAGAGGGACCAGATGTACACTCAGGCTTTTCCAATCTTTCTGAGTCAGTCTTTCATGTTTCAAAATTGTAAGTAATAGCCAGGCAAGGCGGATTAGTCTTGTTTGTTTTCTTAACTTGTAAATGTGTCTTTTTGCTGGAAGGATTTTTACCTCTGTTTGTTGTAACTTTGAATCTAAGGCTGGGGCTGGGGGTCTCTCTAGTCTATATGAATTTGAGTACCCTGTAAAGCATTTTCCATCCTGATTTTACAGAGATGATTTTTACCTTTTCTTTCTTTAATTAAAAGCTTTCTTTTTAAGAACCTGACTGATTTTTCCTTGTTTTAAAATCCGAGGGATTGAGTCTGAACTCACCAGGGATTGGTGGAGGGAAAGGAGGAGGGATGGTTAATCCTCTTTGTTTTAAGATCCAAGGAGTTTGGATCTGTGTGAAGCCTCTCAAGGCAACCCAGGAGGGGAAAGTCTGGGGGGAAAGGAGGGGGATGGTTAATTTCTCCTTGTTTTAAGACCCAAGGGTTTGGGTCTGGGTTCCCCAGGGAAGGTTTTGGGGGAACAGAAAGTGTGCCAGACACTAAATTCTGGCTGGTGGCAGCGTACCAGATTAAGCTAGTAATTAAGCTTAGAAGTGTTCATGCAGGTCCCCCACTTCTTGTACTCTAAAGTTCAAAGTGGGGAAAAAACCTTGACATGGTGAGCAGTGTTGGGATTTTTAGGAACAAAAGCCAGTAGGATTTTTTTCTCTCCTTTCTAGCTGCTTGGAAAGCAGCCTGAGGGCAGAGGTGTTAAGTTTTTAACAAGGGTCTTTGTTAAAGGAGGCTTCAAGCTGTGAGCCAGCAGACAGCCAGCAAAAGGCATTTACAAGTTGAATTGTTTTCTTTCTTTCTACCTCTCGGGTATAGCTAGTTAGAAAATCTCTGTTAACCAAGCAGCCTGAGCTGAAGCATCCCAGTCAGGTAAGCTGCAGAGGGGTAGTGTGGCCAGCACAAGAAAGCAGAAAAATGAGCACCTAAGGAAAAGCAGTTAAACAGAAATGGCTAGGCTGGATGCAGAAGAGAAAGCCAAAGAGGCTGACCACAGAGGAGAAAACTAGAGATAAAGAAAAAGAGATGGAGATGAAAGAAAGAAAGAAAGAAAGAGGCTGCCACAAGAGAGAGATGGAGATGAACAAAAAGAGGGCTTTGGAGCTCCAGAGGGAGGCCCACCAGCAGGCCCTGGAATTAGAAAAGGCTAAGCAGGATGGAACAGCCAACCTAACAACCCTTCTCCAGGTACTGTTCCCATCCAGGAAATTCCCCACCTACAAGGCAGGTGATGATACTGAGGCCTTCTTAGAAAATTTTGAAAGGACCTGCCATGGGTACAACATCTCTACAGACCAGTACATGATAGAGCTGAGGCCACAGCTCAGTGGACCCTTAGCAGAGGTGGCGGCTGAAATGCCTAAGGAACACATGAACGATTATGAACTTTTTTCAAACCAAGGCCAGAATCAGAATGGGGCTAACACCTGAGCATGCCCGTCGGCGGTTCAGAGCCCTAAGGTGGAAACCAGATGTGTCATTTACCCGACACGCCTACCACATTGGAAAGAATTGGAATGCCTGGATATCAGGAGCAAATGTTAACTCTCTGGAAGAGCTGTCCTTCCTAATGCAAATGGAACAGTTCTTAGAGGGTGTTTCTGAGGAAATAGAAAGATACATCCTAGATGGGAAACCCAAAACTGTAACCGAGGCGGGGGAGACTGGAGCCAGAGGGGTGGAAGTGGCAGAAGAGAAAAAAGTTACTAGCAAGGGGAGCGAATATCACAGGGGGCAAACCGAAAATAAAACCTATCACCGAGGGCAACCCAAGACCCCACCTACAACCCAAGGGAAGCCCCAGACACCCTATTGTCCCACCTCGGCCCAGTGACCAGTCAGCTGGGCGATGTTTTAAATGTAATGAACTGGAACACACAAAGGCCAACTGCCCCAAGAACCGCAACTGAGTAGAGTTCATTACACCACCATCACACCACAGATCCCCAGGCCCAGATGCCTCTCAAATACCCTCGGAGCGAAGGGAAACCTTGAGAGTGGGCTGAAAGAAGGTTATTGCGTGGAGAGACATGGAGGCACAAGTGTCAGCTATCCACCAATCCTTAGTGGACCCCAAATTCATCAACCCACAGGCCCAAGTGACAATTTACCCATTCATGTCAAAATCTGTAAACTTGCCAACAGCTGAACTGCCTGTCCAGTACAAGGGCTGGTCAGGAATGTGGACTTTTGCAGTCTATGACAATTATCCATCCCCATGCTACTGGGGGAAGACTTGGCCAACCAGGTGAAGATGGCCAAGAGGGTGGGAATGATTACATGCAGGCAAGCCTCAAAACCCATCCCTGTTCCTGAGCCGTCCACAAGGGCTCCTGTGTTATCAGAGACACAGAAAGAGGTGGTGGACCCGGATCCCCTGCCAACAACTGCAACAGCTATAGTGCATCCAGTCACAGAACCGGAACTGGAAAAACAACCAGCAGCAGAATGTTGCCAGCACTGACGCCAGCGTTAGCAAACCCATCTCCAATCCCAGCGCCAGAGGGCACCAGCGGGCCTGAACTGGCAGAAGCAGGAGACAACTCTACCTAAGAGGCTCAGCCAGAGCCTGAAATATCGTATAGTGCACCAGCGGAAAGCGGTTCACCATCAATGGAAACAACCCCATCACCTACATCGCTTCCAGAGGGACCAAGCCCAAGTCCACAGTATAATGAGGAACTGGTGTCTCCAGCCTCAAGGGAACAGTTCCAGGCTGAGCAGGAAGCAGATGACAGCCTTCAGAAAGCTTGGGTGGTGGCTTGGAGCACCCCACCGCCTCTCAGCTCTTCTAACCGATCCCGGTTTGTTATAGAACAAGGACTTTTATACAAAGAGACTCTTTCTGGTGGACACCAGGAAGACTGGCATCCTCAAAAGCAGTTGGTAGTTCCAACTAAGTACCGGGGAAAGCTCTTAAGCTTAGCCCATGATCATCCCAGTGGCCATTCTGGGGTGAACAGACCCAAAGACAGTATTTGGGGAAGTCCTTCCACTGGGAGGGGAATGGGCAAGGACGTTGCTAATTATGTCCAGTCTTGTGAGGTGTGCCAACGAGAGTGGGAAAGCCCCAAGACCAGGTCAAAGCCCCTCTCCAGCCACTCCCCAAATTGAGGTCCCATTTCAGCGAGTAGCTGTGGATATTCTGGGTCCTTTCCAAAAAAGACCCCCAGAGGAAAGCAGTACATACTGACTTTCGTGGATTTTGCTACCCGATGGCCGGAAGCAGTAGCTCTAAGCAACACCAGGGCTAAAACTGTGTGCCAGGCCTTGACAAACAGACATTTTTGCCAGGGTAGGTTGGCCCTCCGACATCCTTACAGATTCAGGAACTAATTTCCTGGCAGGACCATGAAAAATCTGTGGGAGCTCATGGGGTGAATCACTTGGTTGCCACCCCTTACCACCATCAAACCAATGGCCTGGTGGAGAGTTTAATGGAACTTTGGGCCATGATACGCCAAGTAAATGAACACTTCCAATGATTGGGACTAGTGTGTTGCAGCAGTTGCTTTTTGCCTACAGGGCTGTACCACATCCCAGTTTTAGGGTTTTCACCATTTCGAACTTGTGTATGGCCACGAGGTTAAGGGGCCATTACAGTTGGTGAAGCAGCAGCAATGGGAGGGTTTACGCCCTTCTCAGGAACTAACATTCTAGACTTTGTAAGCAACAACTACAAAGCACCCTCCGACACTCTTTAGCCCTTGCTAAAGAAAACCTAAAGGATGCCAGGAAGAGCAAAAGCCTGGTATGATAAACATACCAGAGAGCGTTCCTTCAAAGTTATTCCCCATCTGAACCTTAGTGTCCAAAAGATGGGGTACCAGCATGAATTCCTCTAAGCAGATTACAGCAGGAGTACTTGTAGCGCTGCCACCATCAAGGGAACAGGAATTCCAGTGCCTGGTATTTTCTCTGGTCCCCCCAAAACCTTGCCCGGGGAACCCCAAGACCCAGACCCTCTGGATCTTACAACACAAGGAAAGAAAAAACCCTTTCCCCAGTTGCCTCTCCCAGGCTTCCCCTCCCTGGTACCCTGGAAGATCACTGTGATTCAAACTCCTTGAATCTTAAACAGAGAGAAAATTCACCTTCCCCCCCTCCTTCTCTCTTCCATTTGCTATCATCCCAGACTCTCCCTGAGAGAGAAAGTAATCCTAACACAGAGAAAATTACCTTCTCTCTCCCCCTTCCCTCCTTTCCCCACCAATTCCCTGGTGATCCAGACCCAGTCCCCTGGGGTCTCACCCAGAATAAAAAAACAATCAGGTTCTTAAACAAGAAAAGCTTTTAATTAAAGAGAGAAAAACAGTAAAAATTATCTTTGTAAATTTAAGATGGATTAGGTACAGGGTTTTTCAGCTATAGACACTGGGAATACCCTCCCAGCCTAAGTATACAAGTACAAATTAAAATCCTTTCAGCAAAAACAAATTTGAACTCCTTCCAGCCAAATACACAATTAAACTCCTTCCAGCCAAATGCACATTTGCAAATAAAGAAAACAAACAAGCCTAACTCGCCTTATTACCTAGTACTCACTATTTTGAACTTATAAGCCTGTAAGGAGAGATTGGAGAGAAACCTGGTTGCACGTCTGGTCACTCTCAGAACCCAGAGAGAACAACAACCAAAAACTAACAGCACACACACAAAACTTCCCTCCCTCAAGATTTGAAAGTATCCTGTCCCCTGATTGGTCCTCTGGTCAGGTGACAGCCAGGCTTACTGAACTTGTTAACCCTTTACAGTAAAAGACCTATAAAGTACTTCTGTTCTTTAACTCCTACTATCTGTTTAGCCCTTGCTAAAGAAAACTTAAAGGTTTGTCAGTTTACAGCCCAGGCAAAGATGGCTGAGTGGCCTGAAGGTGTCTACTACGAAGGAAAAAGTGACGGTGGCAGGAAGAGGTGAACCTCTCCACAACCTTGGAACGTCAACAGGGCAAAGATGGAAGCGTCAAGAAGCTGGCACTAGCTTCACCCATTGTTCTTCAGCACCCCAGGACGGACTGAACAGGCATACCACTCCATTGACACAGGTAATTCTTCCACCCAACCCTTCAAGACTTACCCTTGTCCCGGATCTCCAGGGGAGCTGGAAGGTTTGTCATTGTCCCAGGAAAGGGAGCTGAGTGGCCTGAAGATGACTCTACTACGAAGGAAATGCAGTGACCGGTGGCGTGGAAGAGGTGACTGCTCCAAACAGACCTGCACCTCTGCAGCGGCAACAGATCAAGGAGCTGTGCACTAGCTTCGCCCCATTCTTCTCAGCACCCCAGGACTGACTGAACGGGCATACCACTCCATTGACACAGGTAATGCTCACCCAATTAGAACCCCCCTACCAGGTGTCTCCTCATGCCCAAGCTGCTATAGAACGGGAGATCCAAAACATGCTACAGATGGGGGGTATAATCTGCCCCTCTACAGTGCATGGGCATCTCCAGTGGTTCTAGTACCCAAACCAGATGGGGAAATACGCTTTTGCGTGGACTACCGTAAGCTAAATGCTGTAACTCGTCCCGACAACTATCCAATGCCACGCACGATGAGCTATTGGAGAAATTGGGACGTGCCCAGTTCATCTCTACAATAGACTTAACCAAGGGGTACTGGCAAGTACCGCTAGATGAAACCCGCCAAAGAAAGGTCAGCCTTCATCACCCATGCAGGGGTGTATGAATTTAATGTGCTTCCTTTCGGGCTGCGAAATGCACCTGCCACTTCCAAAGACTTGTAGATGGTCTCCTAGCAGGATTGGGAGAATATGCAGTTGCCTACCTCGATGATGTGGCCATTTTTTCTGATTCATGGGCAGAACACCTAGAACACCTGGAAAAAGTCTTTGAGCGCATCAGGCAGGCAGGACTAACTGTTAAGGCTAAAAAGTGTCAAATAGGCCAAAACAGAGTGACTTACCTTGGACACCAGGTGGGTCAAGGAACAATAAACCCCCTACAGGCCAAGGTGGATGCTATCCAAAAGTGGCCTGTCCCAAAGTCAAAGAAACAGGTCCAATCCTTCTTAGGCTTGGCCGGGTATTACAGGCGATTTGTACCACACTACAGCCAAATCGCTGCCCACTAACAGACCTGACCAAAAAGACCCAGCCAAATGCAGTTAAGTGGACTGATGAGTGTCAGAAGCCTTTACCCAGCTTAAGGCGACACTCATGTCTGACCCTGTGCTAAGGGCCCCAGACTTTGACAAACCATTCCTAGTAACCACAGATGCATCTGAGCGTGGTGTAGGAGCAGTTTTAATGCAGAAGGACCGGATCAAAACTTCCATCCTGTCGTGTTTCTCAGCAAGAAACTGTCTGAGAGGGAAAGCCACTGGTCAATCAGTGAAAAAGAATGCTACGCCATTTGTGTATGCCCTGGAAAAGCTACGCCCATACGTTTGGGGACGGCGTTTCCAGCTACAAACCGACCATGCTGCGCTAAAGTGGCTTCATACTGCCAAGGGAAACAACAAAAAACTGCTTGATGGAGTTTAGCTCTCCAAGATTTTGATTTTGAAAATTCAACACATTTCAGGAGCTTCTAACAAAGTAGCTGATGCACTCTCTCCCGTGAAAGTTTCCCAGAATCAACTGGTTAAAAATTGTCCTTAAAATGTGAAAAGTCTTGTAGTTTACATAATTAGTAGTATATGTAAAGGTGCATGTGTTTTATTAATCTGTTTATTCTAAAGTTCTAGGAAGAAATCACCGCCAGTGTGGTTCCACACTGTCTGAGATTTGGGGGGCGTGTCATAAACAGATGGTTAAGGGTTAATGTCTCTTTTACCTGTAAAGGGTTAAGAAGCTCAGTAAACCTGGCTGACACCTGACCAGAGGACCAATAGGGGACAAGATACTTTCAAATCTTGGTGGAGGGAAGTCTTTGTTTGTGCTTTTTTTTGTTCGTTGTTTGTGTTCGCTCTGGGACTAAGAGGGACGGGACATACATCCAGGTTTCCAAATCTTTCTGAATCAGTCTTTTGTGTTTCAAAATTGTAAGTAATAGCCAGGCAAGGCGGATTAGTCTTGTTTGTTTTCTTAACTTGTAAATGTGTCTTTTTGCTGGAAGGATTTTTACCTCTGTGTGCTGTAACTTTGAATCCAAGTCTGGGGCGGGGGGTCCCTCTAGTCTATATGAATCTGAATACCCTGTAAAGCATTTTCCATCCTGATTTTACAGAGATGATTTTTACCTTTTCTTTCTTTAATTTAAAAGCTTTCTTTTTAAGAACCTGACTGATTTTTCCTTGTTTTAAAATCCAAGGGATTGAGTCTGAACTCACCAGGGATTGGTGGAGGGAAAGGAGGAGGGATGGTTAATTTTTCTTCTTGTTTTAAGACCCCAGGGGTTTGGGTCTGGGTTCCCCAGGGAAGGTTTTGGGGGAACAGAAAGTGTGCCAGACACTAAATTCTGGCTGGTTACAGCGTACCAGATTTAAGCTAATAATTAAGCTTAAAAGTGATCATGCAGGTCCCCACCTTTTGTACCCGTAAGTTCAAAGTGGGGGAAAAAACCTTGACAACACACATGAGATGCACTGGTTTGGTTAAATAATGGTGGCTAATTTGGTTTACAGTTAGTTTACCAATGTGTTTGTTCACACAGGCGTTTGCTCTGATTTAACTAAATTAAATAAACTTGGGTTTTAAATTGAACTAGTGCAACTTTTGCCTAGAAAATGGCCCACCTAAATTTGGGCAGGGAGTGTATTTTTGATGTGTGTTTGAGTGTACAGTGCCTATTGTAATAGGACCCTATTCCATGATTGAGGCCTTTAAGTGCTACCACAATACAAATATTAAATAAAATATATGAATGTTTTCCATATAGGTAATGTAGGCAGACATTCAATTCTAGCAACACAGGGAAAAAATTACAATAAAATTCCTCTTGATCTGAAGTTTCACATGATTATTTTTAGGCCAGAGGAGAGTGGTTTGTTTATTTTTTTGGAAGGTTTTTTTGGTGGTTGGGAGCAGGCCAGTGGAAAATTTGAGGCTAATCTGACAAGTAATTTTTGAGTTATTGTTTTGAGAAAAATTGATGGTTCCTAATGTTTCGGAAATTTATCCTTATAACTACAATGCCTTGATGTAAAAATTTAATACTTGATTTTCTGTCATGAGAAGAGTGCCCAAACACTTTTAACTTTTGAAGTCACTAATTTTTTAGCAAATCCTCCATGTATAAGTGAGGCATGATGCTTGCAGAAGTTATGAATTGTGAATTGCACATATATAGGATCTGTAAGTATCGGAGGTTTTATGGATGCTAGAAATAATGTGAAACCACTGACCTTAGGTTGTGACTCCTTCAGGTCTTTTACAGTCTCTAGTTACTATTCCAGAGGTCCTAACCGTTGTAGCTGCTGTTTTCAGAACGTTGAGACTGTGCCTGTAGATCTTGTAAAGGTTGTGAAGGGGTCCTGAACTGCCATATCTATCACAATTTTCTTTGTTAAAGCATTACATTTTAATGTCACCATTAGTCAGAGAGTGAATCGGAATAAGGAAGAAGAGCGTAATGTTATAATAAATCAACTCCCAATTACTGAAAAATCATAACTCTTCCATAAACCTAATGATGCTTTTTTGTCTGTATATACAGAATTGAAAAACTAGGTCACAAAGAGAGACTCAAGATAGTAACTGGATATTGAGAGGCTACTGCCGGGGACAAAGTGTGCATTAGGTGCTAATGTAACCCCTAAGTATATCGAGTTTCTTATTCTTCACTCTCTGTCAGCCTTGGCACTAGCAGACAGCTTACACAGTTAGGGTTTCATTATTTAATCCATCTCTGATCAGCCTGGATAAGCCCTGTTTGGTCAGTGCTGATCTTGTTAGTAGGGTGGTGTAAAGCCACTTGAGCTGGGATTGGGACAAATCGGATCATAGCTGTTACTGAATCTGGGACATATTTCTGTTAATCAGGCTGTGGGAGGGGGAAAGAATTAGCCTCAGCAGAAGGTCCAACATAAGCTACTTCTGTCTCCCTGTCGCCTGTAAGTGGCTAATCTGCTGTACTGGGCCAGTAATGTGTCCTGGGAGGGCTTGGATGTGTTTGCAAACTTTTTAAACAGAGTCCCAAGTGCATTGTTGCTTCATCTGTTAACCATTTAAATACTGCGGTGTAAGAATGTAACTTTCTTTTTCTGGGGGTTTTGCTGTTCCGAAGAAGTGATTCATTGGTTCACTTGAGCACCAGTCCCTCTGCTTGATCCATTACTTCTCCAAGAGGTTGCCTGTTGTTCTAATCAAAGGAAGAGTGCCACTGAGACAAGCACATCTTTTTTTTTTTTTTTTGTGCTGGGTTGGAGGAGACAAATGGGTCATTGAACTGGGAAGTGTGCACTCTTTCTCCTTCTCTTGGAGATGGTTGAGGGGAGAAGAATGGAATTGAAAAACATCATTAGCATGGAAAACATTGAGCTGGACATGTCCTTCCTGCCCTCTTCATTGTGGCCTTAAAGGAATGCCAGCCAAATGAGATGCACAGGTTCTTGGTCACCCCTGGAGAAAATGTCCAAGTGCTTCTCTTCTGATTGGTCTGTGAAGCGGCTGAATTCCTCACCCACACCACCCTTTTTTGTTTTCCACTTAATTTCGGGGTAACTATCTGTCTGAATTTGCCTTGTTTTGTGAATTAAAATACTTTTGCGTCTGTTAGGAACCTGATACTGGTGGTGGTGGAGGTGGTACTATGAACCTGCTAGTAAAATCTGTCTGGAGACTTTATTTTACAGCACATTTCTTTTGGAAACAGCCCATATGGCACCTGCATTCAGTATCTCTGTGAGGCATGTAGAAGGAATTGCCTCTTGTCAGCTATAAATATAACTAGGAATTAATGGATCTTTAAGGTGTGTGCTAAGCAGGCCACTGATGTTTTCAATGCTAATGATGCTTTTTCTCCTTCTTGCCATTCTTGCATCCTCTAACAAGAGGAGCAGATGGTTTAAAGAGAATGCTGTAGAAGGTGCACACTGGGCTTGGGCTTGGACTTCCTTCCGTTTTGTCACCTACTCAGTGGCCAGCTCTGTATGAGGGATATCAGGAATGTAGAATATTCTAAGATAGAACTGAGCTTCGTTTTCTATATTAACCCCTGTCTGAGGCTCAATGAGGGATGTAAAGGGAGTTTAACTTGGAGACTGGGTTTATAGAAGTTTTTGGTTGTGGACAGTCATAGGGGTATAGCTCAGTGGGTTGAGCAATGGCCTGCTGAACCCAGGGTTGTGAGTTCAAACCTTGATGGGGCCACTTAGGGATCTGGGGCAAAATCAGTACTTGGTCCTGCTAGCAAAGGCAGGGGGCTGGACTCAATGACCTTTCAGGTCCCTTCCAGTTCTATGAGATAGGTGTATCTCCATATTAATGCTGATGTGGAGGTGCATAATAAACCATCCTCTGATAATTATTTCTCAGAGGGGTAGCCGTGTTAGTCTGGATCTGTAAAAGCAGCAGAGAATCCTGTGGCACCTCATAGACTAACAGACATTTTGGAGCATGAGCTTTCGTGGGTGAATTATTTCTCTGTTCACTTTTATTCTCTGGGTTTTTTAGAATCTCTATATGGATGTTATAGTTGCCTCATAGGTGAAACCTGGGAAGGTTTTATATTTTCCTTCCCCAAGTTTAAAGGGAGCCTTTGGGAATAGATTGAAGGCTGTGACTGGTAGAGAAGCCGGGAGCTCTTTATAGCTGGCTCTTTCCCTCCTCATTCAGGAAGATAAGAGAGCCCCGGGTAAATCAGACTGATGTGGTAGAACACCAAGAGAGTCTGTCAATATTTCTCTGGATTTTAGAGGTGTGTGTTTAAAAGTGATAGCTGGGATTGCAAGTCTAGAAACCAGAACAAGGTTTGGTTCTTCTCAGGGCTGTTTTCTTTCCATGTATGGTTGGGTGCTCTATGAACAATTATTTTATAGTATTTCCAGTTAGAAACAGCTGGATGTTTGCATTTCACAGAAATTCTGGGATCGTTGTGACCATTTTGAAAACTTTATTGCCTACTTAGCCAATGAGGTTCATAACCAGGGTAGCACAATACAGCCAGAATACCAGCCCTCCAGGCTTCCCCTGTGAGTGGTACTCTGTGTTATTTCCAGTGGTTTCATTTGCAGAATCTCCATTTCACAATACACTTGAGTTCACACTTCAGGTTTCATAGTCGTTGTGGAGAAGGAGGGACTAGTCCAGAGGCAGGCAAACTTTTTGGCATGAGGGCTACATCTGGGAATAGGAATTATATGGTGGGCAGTGAATGCTCACAAATTGGGGTTAATATTAATAGGAGACATACCAATCTCCTAGAACTGGAAGGGACCTTGAAAGGTCATTGAGTCCAGCCCCCAGCCTTCACTAGCAGGACCAATTTTTGCCCCAGATCCCTAAGTGGCCCCCCTCAAGGATTGAACTCACAACCCTGCGTTTAGCAGGCCAATGCTCAAACCACTGAGCTATCCCTCCCCCCATGGGGTATGGTTGGGATATGGGAGGGGGTGTGGGCTCTGGCTGGGGGTGCGGGCTCTGGGGTGTGGCTGGGGATGAGGAGTTTAGGATGCAGGAGGGTGCTCTGGGCTGGGATCGAGGGGTTTGGAGGGTGGAAGGGGGATCAGGGTTGGGGCATAGGGAGAGGCTCAAGGGTGCAGGCTTCAGGCAGTGTTTACCTCAAGCAGCTCCAGAAAGCAGCGGCATGTCCCTTCTCCGTTGGAGGGGGCCATTGGAGTGAGTAGGAGCTGGAGAGGGGTCATGCCGCGGCTTCCACGAGCTGCGTGGAGCAGTCCCCGACCCTGCGCCCCAGCTGGAGTGCCGGAGTGGGGCAAGCCCCAAATCCTGCTCCGCACCAGGAGTTCAAGGGCTGGCTTAAAACGGCTAGCAGGCCAAATCTGGCCTGTGGGCTGTAGTTTGCCCACCCCTGCACTAGTCACTTGAGGATTGTAAGACGCTAGAGTCACATGCTGACTTCCTGCCTTACTCCAATCTCTATCTGTGGCTGTATTTACACTGAGGATTTTCCCATTGTTGGTCTAGCATTATAGTGAAAGCATTAGTGTACATGGGGTGCAGATGACACAGCTGAAAAAATGCAAATACCTAGTATACACTAGTGATTCCACTGTTGCTAGTACTGCAGGGGTCAAACTGGGGCTAGACTAATGCTGGGAGAAGTGCTGAAAATTCTCAGTATAGGCAAGACTCTGTCATTCAATCAGCTGGTGCGTCTGATAAAGTTTGAACTGTCCTGTATAACTGGGTGTAAAAGTTGAGAGCAAAAGGTCTGGGAGGAGATTAGCAGGTGCTTTGGGTGGCATGGCAACCTAATATTTAATTTCCCCATATGAAATATTAATTGACTGCATTTGTGTGTTTGTGTAAAAAGACTCTTCTGAGATATTTCAGCTAAGCGATTAGAGGAGCATCCAGAAGTAAAGTGAGAGAGCCTATTAGAGCTAACCAGTTCCAGTTCACTGAAGCATTCTGTTGATATACATTTTGCAGTGGTATTGAGGTGACTCTGGAGTGTAGCTGTCATGAGATAATCCCACAGTTTAGGGATTAAAGCTACTTGGCTGAGTTTTGGGCCTTAACTCCCTTTGCTCTCCAGTGAATTTCATTTTGACCACAATCACTTATGAATTTAAGAAAAACGCTCTGTATTTTCTCAACACTCCCCCCTCCCCCATATCAGTTTTGCAGTTATACACACATTTCTATACTTATGGCTATGGTGACTCAACCTGTTGCAACCCTTGCTATGCATTGGGCTTTACTTAAAAATGTCTGTCTGATTGTTTTGTAACATGGATTCCCACTTGTGGGCTGTCTCCAAATTTTTAGGCAGGAGCTTGTGAAGGATCTCAGTACCATTGTCATCTGCATTGTCACGCAAACATATGGTACCTAGTGAATGCTACCAAAGTGGCTCTGTTGTTGGACTGGACTGGAATGGGACTGTAGCTATATGGAAAGATATGATGTGCTCAGATGGCGTAATGTTCTGGTAAGGCAGCAGGAGTTGTGGAA
The DNA here is from genome assembly GCF_003597395.2 of Chelonoidis abingdonii. NCBI lineage: Eukaryota > Metazoa > Chordata > Testudines > Testudinidae > Chelonoidis > Chelonoidis abingdonii. The sequence goes on from NC_133769.1 coordinate 101,160,469, forward strand.
GAAGCTCCTAGTTTATTTCGTGAGGAATGGTATCCAGACTTGAACATAGGCCTCCTATAGGGCAGTGCAAAGAAAGCTCTTGCGGCTTCTGCTGGCTCAGTCACTGAGAGACTGGGACCCTATACGCTAGCACCTTGTGGTAATCTGGGGTATGTGGGAACAGGATGTTTCCAGTCCATGTGAGCTAGGAAGTGTTGAGCTCAGACTTCTGCTTGGATGGGTCTCCTCTATGCAGACTAACCACCCCACCCCCACCCTTTGCTAACCGGTATGATTGATTGTGTGTCCCCCTGTTGTCTCTGCCAAAGGAGAATTCTTTGCACAGGATAACTGGATGCTTTCTTCCAGGGATATAGGTTAGATGAGTACTGTTTATTTTCCTTTATGGCTGTGTTGGTTTTGCATGATCATAACTGTTTCCACTGTAATAAAAATACTATTTAGTGCAGAGATGGGATGAACCCGTACTCTTAAAAAGCAGAGGAGGGGAATGATTTTGAAACCTCTCCCTTCCCCTCTATTTGTTGCTAAAATCCTAACAGAGGAGCTAAAGAAATGGTCTTATGTAGCATTTGTGTTGTGGATATCAAATTATCTTCCCTAGAGGCTCTTGAGATTCTGGGATCTGGATCTAGATCAGGCTCCTCCCAGGGCCTGGAATGCATTCTGTTAGCTGAGGCTTTCTGCAAGGCTTGTCCTATTCTGTTATTTTAGAAGAATTTTGCAGACATCTGGGGTAATTGCCACCATCAGGAGTGATGTCCAGGAGTGAAATCCCACCAAGACCTCACTTAAGTCTTATTTTAGTATTGTATATAATAGCAAAAGGCAGTAACTGGGACCACAGGTATATAATTTGTCTGTGGTTGCAGTTTCCTCTCTGACGGGGATGGGAGTGGAGCTTTAGTGTAGAATATGCAGGGCTGGCGCTTCCATTTAAGCGACCTAGGCAGTCGCCTAGGGCACCAGGATTTGGGAGGGCGGCATTTTGCTGCCCTTGGCGGCAATTAGGCGGTGGGGGAGTCCTTCCGCGCTCTGGGTCGTCATAGACAATTCTGTGGCGGGTCCTTCACTCGCTCCGGGACCCGCCACCGAAGTGCCACCCGAAGACCGGGAGCGCAGAAGGACCCCCGCCTTAGGCGCCAAAAACCCTGGCGCCGCTCCTGAGAATATGCTCCATCTACCATACAAAAGCAAAACCAAACTCAAAATTTATCAGAGCGGTGTACTTTCTACATTACTGTAGAGTGCAGAATGTGGGGAATGACAAAGTATGACCTGTCCAAACTATCTTTATTCCACACACTCTGCCTCAGAAAAATCCTCCATATCTTTTGGCACAGAACAATCTCAAACCAAGATCTATTGACACAATGCAGCCAAGAGGATATGAGCACCATCATTGCCAGGAGGCGCTGGAGATGGATTGGCCATGTGCTTCGGATGGAAACTGATTCCATCACCAGAGTAGCAATAAGATGGACACCTGAAGGCAAGCGAAAATGAGGCCGACCGAAAACAACATGGCAAAGACCTGTGAAAGCTGAGCTGAAAAACCTGGGTCGTAGCTGGGGAACCACTGAAAGACTTGCCAGAAACAGACAGGAGTGGAGGAGCTTTGTTGCTGCCCTAAACGCCAGAGGCATAGCAGGAACATGATGATGATGATGACTGTAGACCAGGGATCAGCAACCTTTAGCATGTGACCCGCCAGGGTAAGTCCCGTGGCAGGCTGGGTCGGTTTGTTTATTTGCCACATCCGTAGGTTTGGCCAATCGCAGCTCCCATTGGCCGCGGTTCACTGTGGGGGCTGTGGGAAGTGCCACAGGCCGAGGGATATGTTGGCCGTGGCTTCTTGCAGCCCTCATTGGCCAGTGGGAGCCGCGATCGGCCGAACCTGCAGATGTGGGACGTAAACAAACCGGCCCGGCCTGCAAGGGTGCTTAACCTGGCGTGCTGTGTTCCGAAGGTTGCTGATCCCTGCCATAGACTACTGAGGCTTCAGCACTACACTCTAGATTACTTGCTCTCAATCTTTCCAGACTCCTGTATCCTTGCCAGGAGTCTGATTTGTCTTGTGTACCTCCAAGTTACACCTCACTTACAAACTACTTGTTTACAAAATCAGATATAAAAATATAAAAGTGTTACAGCCGCTATTACTGACAATCTCTCTCGTTGTCGTTTACAATATAATTATAAAATTATTTGGAATATAAATATTGTACTTACATTTCACTGTATAGTACCTAGAGCAGTATAAACAAGTCATTGTATGAAATTTTAGTTTGTACTGACTTTGCTAGTGCTTGTTATGTAGCCTATTGTAAAGGTAGGTAAATATCTAGATGAATTCATGTATCCCCTGGAAGACCTCTAAGTACCCCCAGGGATATGCCTACCCCTGGTTAAGAACCACTGCTCTAGATCAGTCTTATCCCAGAAAAGGTACTGGTGATGGGGTCTCCCGCTCCCAAGTCAGCCTGTGTGTCGATTCTCCGATTTCTTCTGCTGCCTTTTACTTCTGAGTGAAAGCCTCATGCTCTTTGAGCATGAAGGATGTTCCATAGGCACCTCTCCTTTCTTGTGAGTATTGGGGGATTCTCTAGGAAACTCATTCTCTTTGTGTGGCACTTCCCCCAGGATTCTGGGCTCAGAGTGAAGACTTGCTTGTTAACTTTCACTACAAGCACTTGCAGCTTCTGCCCATCCAGTCAGTTTCTAACACAAATGCTAAAACCCCGGGTGATCTGGGATGTTCGAGAACAGTCTATTCCCAGTCCATGTTGTCCAGGAAATGTGGGACTGGAGCTTGAACTTCTTGGGTCTCCTATCTAGAATGCCAGAACTTCCACTAGTTCAGACCTGAAAACTTGTTGGAACTTGAGGAAATCTCCATTAACATAACACACTGGCTCCAGCAGTGAGGGATTGTATGAAGTAAGTAGCAAGATGATGCATTTGTTTTGAAACTGTTGTAATGGAGCATGGATGCATACAAACATGTGTTTATGGCTTGGCTGCTAACTGAATCCCATGAATGTCTTCTTAAAGAAAAACATGATATTGGAACTCTGTCATTGTAATATAGTGTTTTTGTATGCAATATGTTAACAGAAAGTTAAAATGGCAAAGTCAAACACTAAGAAGTTATGAAATGCAAGAATGGAGGTTGCCTGTGCAATCTTAATTCAGCTCCCTTGTGTGTATGCATTATGGTACAGTCTCTAATTACATGATCACATATTATTTGGACAGTGTTCACTGGGGCCACTGAAATCAGTGGGAGATTTGACACTGACTAAAATGGGTGCAGGATCAGATCTTGAATGGGTAGCTATTCAATATTTCTTTTTATTCTCATCATCCATTGTGTGGCCCCATGTATTTATTGCTCACCATCCAAACCCTGCACTGAATACGGAATTATTAATTTCCTCGTGAGCTTTTCTATAGGACTATTCACCGTAGTATCTGAATATTTCACAGATATATATGATCTTATCTTCACAGCAACCCCTGTGCGGTAGGGAAGTATTATCCCCATTTTACAGATGGCAAATTGAGGCACAAAGAGATTATTGTCAAAAGTGTTAACTAAATTTGGGTGTCTGCTTTGGGACATCTAAAGCCTTATTTTTTCAGAGTACTTAGCATTTTTATATGTTCAATGCACAGCTCTAGTCAGCTTCACTTGCAGTTGAGTGTGCTTCTGCAGATCAGAGCCTCTGTGTCTCAAATTGCTCACCTAAAAAATGAGGAACACACAATTAGTGACCACCTGTGAAAAGTTTGGTTTGAGTGACTTGCCCAGCATCCAGGGCCGGTTCCGGGCACCAGCAAAGGAAACAGGTGCTTGGGGCAGCCAGTGGAAAGGGGTGGCATGTCCCTCAGTCCCTCTCTTCCTCTTTGAGCTGTTGCTGAAGTGCCGCCAAGGAGGAAGACAGCGAGCGAAGGACCCGCCACCGAATTGCTGCCGAAAAATGAAGAGGCGCGATCGAGTAGCCGCCGATCGGCTTTATCTCTCCCCCCCCACTCCCCCAGCTTCACCACTTGGAGCGGCAAAAAAGCTGGAGCCGGCCCTGCTAGCATCACACAGAAACTTTGTGTCAGAGGCAGGGGTAGAATCTATTTCTCCAGGGCAGTATTCACACACCTAAACCGCAAAGCCCTCTTTTTTCTTTTCCGCCTGCAGTCCCCTGCCTTATTCACCACTTGCCTTCAACTTCTGCAACAAACTAGAGTCTTGTGGACGCTGGCCTCATTCACATACACAGCCATGATTCATTGTCAGAGCACCTTCCATCCTGCTTCTCTTGGTGCACAGGGATGCTGTGCAAAAAGTAGTATGTGATCATGTAATTAACTATTTTATCATACATATGCATAAGGGGGCTGCTGAATTAAGGTTTCATGGACAACATTAATTCTGGCATTTTCTTAACTTTTGAATTCTTGACTTTATAAAACAGCATTTTTTAATGTAACTTTATAACTTTTTAAAAAAAGATTGAAAAACAATTTCTGTCATGTGGAATATACTGGACCTTCACCATCTCCAATGCTGGGAGCTTTAGATCAGCAGCAAAGACCTCTACAACTTGAGCAAAAGAATAACTAACTGGTAGCCTCTATGTCAGGGGTTGGCAACCTTTCAGAAGTGGAGTGCCGAGTTTTCATTTATTCACTCTAAGGTTTCGCATGCCAGTAATACATTTTAACGTTTTTAGAAGGTCTCTTTCTATAAGTCTATAATATGTAACTAAACTGTTGTTGTACATAAAGTAAATAAGGCTTTCAAAATGTTTAAGAAGCTTCATTTAAAATTAAATTAAAATGCAGAGCCCCCTGGACGAGTGGCCAGGACCCAAGCAGTGTGAGTGCCGCTAAAAATCAGCTCACATGCCGCAGGTTGCCTACCCCTGCTCTGTGTAGACCAGAACCACTAGAGGGGGAGAAGAGAGACAGATTGCAAGTAGGTTTTACAATTATTTGCTCACAGTAGAAGAATGTCAAGGCTCAGGAATCCTGGATCTTGTTTCAGGTTCTGGAATGAATGATCTCTGGTGGTTACAGACCTTTCTGTCCCTGTTCTCTAGCATGTACCAGTTACAGCCTGTGTGTCATTGCCTCTTCTCTGCTTCTCACCCCCTGCAGTTACAGCCAGTTACTTCCTCTTTCTCCTCCTCACTGCCTTGGCACAACATTGAGAAAACAGGAGAGACTCCTCTAGTCTCATTCCCTGGGCCCAGCACCAGAAGTAGTTGTAGGGAGAGTCTTGCTTAGCCCCTACATCCCTGGCCTGCACACTTAATGCAGATGGAATCTTTGGAGAAATTAGTTGCCAAAAGCTAACAAGTGTCTTCTGAACTCAGATTTTCTGGAGGCTTGTAATTTAGCCAAATTTAGATGGATTTTTATGAGATGGCAAAATACACATCCCTGAAACAAGGGCAAACCCCTGCCAAATTTCAAGACTGCTCCAAAGAATGGAGGTTTTACTGCTCAAAGAAGTATATGGATTTTTTTAACATGGACAAAACTACATATTTTCCCCAAACTTAATCCTAGAAAATGATTGAACCATTTTTGCTGAAATTTAAAAATTTCTGAAGCAGACATCTAGTATGGAAAATTTCAGCCTGAATAATTACATTTTGAGAAAGCCATAAACAACTGAAAATAGGATCTTATAATTAGGTTTGGCAGAATATGATATTTTTTTGGGTAATTTTGTTGGATAATATCAATAATCAATAATATCAATGTTTGTTTCTAAGCATTTTATTTATTTTTGTTGATTTTAAATTTTAACAGTTGTGGGAAATTGTGGTGGGTGAGAGATAACGGGGGGTCAGACAATAATTATTTAATGACAGTAGATGTTGAGATTCAAAATGTTAAAGCTTAATATCTATTAACAGAAATTATCAACACGTGTCAGAATATACAAAGTAAATATCCTTAAATCAAACTCTAAGTTCTCAAGCAACATTTTTCTTATTTTGCCAATCTGTAAATTTCAAGTATAATTGATGGGAAATACTGTGTGTGTGTGTGTGTGTACAGTGAAATCAACATTTACTGACCTTTACTGATACAAATCTAATCCTTCCAAGTCTAATTATAATGGAATGTGGTAGGCAACCTTAAAAATAGGCATCCCTACCAACTCTGCCTACAATAATAAATACACACATGAGTGTATAAACTGAGTGTTTTCCTAATGTGTATTCTGCACTTATCCTTTGTCCTCAGGATTAGTTTAAAATAGTCATTATCCTACATCAATTCCCCCTTACCACTTATCTTGAGAAGCCTATTTCTGGATTCCTGTGTTTCTTGAATTCCTGAGCAGAGTTTAGAGGTTCAGACTGTTACTTGGTTTGTCTTTCTATTAGGATATTTTAAGGATTTTAAGGCCCATTCCTGTTTTCTTCCTTTGGGCGAGTGGCTATGGGGCATTGCTGTTGTTGGGGGGCAGTGTGTGAATGCAGACCTTGGTACGGTTTTCTGCGTAAGTGGGCACACAGGGTGTGGTTTTGGTGAGCTTTACAGTTGGACTGTAAATCAGTGAACTTGCTGAAGGGATGTGTTTTAGATCTATGGACAATTCTTAGTTAGGAATCCTTCCCTCTTCCCTGGGTTCTCTTCTAATGCAGGGACTATTCGATCTTGGGGCTAGGGACCTCAGTCTGTGTGCAGGATCTGTTGGGTAAAGCATTACAGCATAGTGTTTTATATAGTTTGTCATTTAATCATGGAGGCAACTATTGCTGTCAAGATACTGCAAAAGAATACAATTAATTGTGAATAGCCTGAATGAGAACTGCTGGTTTATGGGACTGGAGGGCTCATGGGATTAGGAATAGGATATGGTACTTTTCATCTCTTGGTTGCTACTTTCCAGTTGAACACCAGGTCAGGTAGTGTGGCTTGCTCAGGGGATAGAACGCAGACATACCTTGAGGTACCAATTAAGATTAGGCCTAGATTAGTAGTCATTGAAAGTTGTCATTGTCTGATGGCAGTTCAGTCCACTATGTGAAATTACTTGGTAGGGTTTAAAAAGCCACTTGCATGGAGAAGCCTAATCCCTCAGAATTTAAACTTGAATTAAAAAGAGAGTCTCTAGCTACTATGGTTGTGAAGATAACTGACTAAATATGAATCTATACAGTGTGGTCTTCTTGAGTCTGCTGCTAGACACCTCCATTGCTTGTGTTCTTGCTTACAGCTTGCTCATGTAGCAGAATTAAATTAGCAAAACTGGTCAATTCATTGCTGCAGTTGAGAACCCTCTGGGCAGCACTGAATCTGACAATAATTGCATGACACTCATACTGCTGTGGGAAAAGCAGAGGGACAGCAGTAAAAGAAGGCCCCTCTGTAACTGTTCATGAGAGAGGATGATAATCCAAATATGGATGCAGGGGGAAAAGTAGAGTAGAGGAGGTCCTTTGAATTCCTTTTCCTTTATCAGCTCCTAAAGGAGTTGAGGCTTTGGGGCAGGAGAGAGTTCACTCCTCTGTCAGATACCAACTAGCCAGAGGCTGAAGGAGCCTTTGAGCAGGGACAGCCGCACAGTAGGAATCCCAGTACCCTCACTTTTCCTGGCAGGCTTCTTTCTTCTTTTTAGTAGGATTAATCCTCTGTTCAGTAAAATTTTCAACCCCAGTGAGTTGGTCGGTTTGGTTCACTTTCTGGTTAGCCATTGTCGACACTACAAAAACTGTGTGTTCCATTCTGTGCATCCAAAAAAGTGAGCTGTAGCCCACAAAAGCTTAAGCTGAAATAAATTTGTTAGTCTCTAAGGTGTCACAAGTACTCTTGTTCTTATTACAAAAACTGTAACACTTTATATCCCTCTAAGCCAGGGGTGGCCAAACCATGGCTTGTGAGCCACATGCAGTTCTTTTACAGTTAAAGTGTGGCTCATGGCGTACTCCCCCAACAGTCCCTGCCCCCCATTCTCCATCTACTGGACTTTGGGGGTGGGGGAGGGAGAATAGTGCAGGGCTTCTGCCTTGCTGCGGGCTGGTGGGGCTAGGGACTTTTGTTAGAGACAACTGGTGCCTGCTTGGGGGGCGAGGCAATTTAAAGGTTTATCCTCCCCCAACAGCTCGAGTGATGCCCCTACAGGCATTGCCCCCCACTTACCCTTAGTGGTCCCTCCCTGCAACTCCCAGATGTTAGTTCTGTGGGAGAGGCAGCAACAAAAGCAGCAGCTCTCCATGCAGCTCCCAGCTGTTTGCCCTTGCCTCTCCCCATGGCCACAGTTCCCAGCTTCCTGGCTCCAGCAGCTGCCCTGCAGGGAGGGGGCTTGGCGACACCATGTGACTGAGCGGGGCCAGCAAACCCTAGCACAAATGTGTGTGTGTGTGGGGGGGCACATGACCCCATGTGTTGTGTTGTGCCCCCCCATGTATCACCTCTGGCTTCTGCCCAGTGGGGAGGGAGGGCTCGGGACTTCACCCCTGTAGGGTGTGCCTGCTGGAGCTTGGGGCTACAGCAGGAGCAGGACTGAAACCCTGAGCCTGGGCAGGCACCTCCCATGGGGCTGACGCCCTGAGCCCTGGCAGGAACACCCCAGCTCTTGAACTTCTGAAGATTGTTGTATGCAACTCCGAGGCTTAGTAAGTTGGGCCGCCCTGGCTCTATTCTATGGTAGTTGTCTGGCCCCCATTACCATAGTATCAAGCACCTCACGTTCTTGATGTATTTATCCCAGGGGTGGGCAAACTATGGCCCGCGGGTCAGATCTGGCCCGCGGGTCAGATCTGGCCCATGGGATTGCCCCCCTGTGGTGCTGTGGGCCCTGCGCCGCTCTCAGAAGCGACTGGCACCACGTCCCTGGCCCCCCCTGGGCAGGGGGGCAGAGGGCTCTGTGCGGTGCCCTTGCCTCCAGGCACGCCCCTCGCAGCTCCTGTTGGCCGGGAATGGGGAACTGCGGCCAATGGGAGCTTCAGGGGAGGTACCTGGACGCGTGGTAAAGGCAGCACTTGCGGAACCCTCTGCTCCTGCTCCCCCAGGGGCCGCAGAGCTTCCTAGAGTGGTGTGGGGCTGGGGACAAGGCAGGAATGCAGGGAGCCTGCCCCGGCCCCGATCCGGCGTGCCGCTGCCACCCCGGAGCCGCTTTAGGTAAGTGGGGCTGGAGCCCGAACCCCTTTTGCACCCTACTCCTCAACTCCCTGCCCTAAGCACCTTGCCTGCACCTCACATTCCAACTCCCTGCCCTGAACACTCTCATACATGCCACACAACTCCTGCACCCCAACCCCCTGCCCTGAGCTCCCTGCTGCATCCTGCACCTGTGTACCCCAACCCCCTGCCCTGAGCCTCCTGCCCCCGAGCCCCCTCATACACCCCGCACCCCCACTCCCTGCATACAGTTTCCCCACCCCTGTTTTATTCTCACAACATCCTCATAAGGTAGGGAGGTATTGTTATCCCTGTCTTAGGCCACGTCTACACTATGGGATAATATCGAATTAGCTAAAATCGGTTTTATAAAACTGATATTATAAATTCGATTTCATGCGGCCACACTAGGCACAGTAATTCGGCGTTGTGCGTCCATGGTCCGAGGCTAACCTAACGCCTCGATTTCCGAAGCATTGCATTCGTGGGTCGTAGCTTAGCTTCCGCATAGCTAGGCTTAGTCCCATAGTTCCCGCAGTCTTCCCCTGCGCCCCTGTGGAATTCTGGCGTTGATATCATTATTGTCGCGTTTTTTTTTTTTTTTTTTTTTTTTTTTTTTGGTGGTTCTCGCGGGTCCGTTCTGAGTAAAATGTCATCAGTCATTCCCTTCCTCCGGAAAAACATCAGCTCAGGTGGACAATCCTTTCGCGCCGTTTTCCCTGGAATTGCCCTGGCAGACGCGCCATAAGCACGGCAACCATGGAGCCCGTTCAGCTTTTTTTTTTTTTTCCGGTGCAACCGTATGTGTACTGGATCGCCGCGGGCGAGAGAGAGAGGCGATACTCCAGCGCTACACAGCAGCATTCACTTGCCGTTTGCAATGATAGCCCAGAGATGGGTTACCGCCGTTCGTTCTTGTACCGTCTGTTGCCGGCGAGCAAAACTGGCAATGAGATGCATGGTTTATCTCTCCCCTTCTCTAGTGTCCGCTGCTATCATGAGTGCCCCTGGGCTGAAAATCGGCCGTGCGGGAGCGCAACGCCCAAAAGCAAAATTGGCGATGACAATCACTTGGACTGAGTCATATCCCTCCCGTTTATGCGTTTCTAAAAATAGAGTCAGATCCTGCCTAGAATAAGGGCGCAGTGTATTAGAGGACCAGTGTGTATCAAAGCCACATGCTGCTCCGTGTCAGTATTCATCAGGGCCGTGCCCACTTGCTAACAACCCCACCATTGCTTCCCTCCTCCCCAACCTTTCCTGGGTCTACCGATGGCAGTGTCCCCCCCATTTGTGTCATGAAGTTATAAATAGAATGCAGGAATAAGCAAAACATAGAGAACTTGTTAGTGAGATAAAATGAGGAGGAGCCAGCCCTCCCGGGGGCTATGACAGTCCAGGCAGTCACTTGAATCTCCGATAGTACAATATCGGATTACGGTTTAGTGTGGACGGAAATCGAACGGTTATTGGCCTTCGGCCGGTATCCCGCACAGTACACCACTGACGCGTCTGGACAGCAATCTGAACTCGGATGCAGCGGGCAGGTAAACAGAAAAAGCCCCACGAACTTTTTGAATTACATTTTCCTTATTTGCCCAGTGTTAGCTCTGTCAGCATGGGTGGCGATTTGCAGTCTCAAATCCAAAAAGAGCTCCAGCAGGACCGTACGGGAGATACTACATCTGATCGCTGTATGGGGAGAACAAATCTTGTTGTAACAGAGTCTCCGTTACAGAACACGAAATGCTGCAAAGGCGTTTGAAAAAAAATCTCCAGGATACACAGTGCTGCGTGACAAGCATAACGGGAAGCAGAGACTTCAAATGGACGCTCACCTGATGGAGGGGGTACTGAGGACTCCAGCTATCCCACAGTCCACAGCAGTCTCTGAAAAGTTTGCATTCTTGGCCTGAGCTCTCCAGTGTCTGTAGGTTCAACAGTGTGTCCTGGCGTGGTTCAGGGAATAGCTCCTCGTTTCCCATCACTCCACCACCACAATGAAAGAAAAGGAAAGAAATCATTTCTTGAACTTCTTTCAGTGTTCACCCTAATGGTACTGAATGCTGCTGGTTAGACGCGATGCTGCAGCAGTGAGAGGCAGTATCCGCTAACTTCTCCCCCTACCCGGTTGGTAGACGGTACAAATATGACTGTTTTATATCCGTCGTCACCATCAGCCGTGAGTGCTCCTGGCTGGCCTCAGGTGAGGCTTGGCCGGAGGGACCCCTGGGTAAAATGGGAATGACTCCCAGTTACTCCCAGTAGATGGTAAGACGACGGCTGGTAACTGTCTTCATCATAGCAACTGGGGGCGAGCTTCAATCAGCCCCTCCCTTTCCTGTGTAAAGAAAAGATTCCGTACTGCCTGGACTGTCATAGCCCGGGGAGGCTGCCTCCTCCTCATTTTATCTCACTAACAGTTCTCTGTTTCTTATTCCTGCATTCTTTATAACTTCATAACACAAATGGGGGGGAAATATCGAATTTAGCGCTACTTCTCTCGTCGGGGTGGAGTACAGAAATCGATTTAAAGAGCCCTTTATATCGATATAAAGGGCGTTGTAGTGTGGACAGGTACAGCGTTAAATCGATTTAATGCTCTTTAAATTGATTTAAACACATAGTGTAGACCAGGCCTTATAGACGGGGCAGAGAAACTCAGAGAGGCTAAGTGATTTACCTAACAGCGGAGCAGGGAATTGAAGCCAGGTCTCCAGAGTCCTAGGCTGGATCTGAGCCGCTGGGCCAGCCTTTCTTCTTAACATGCACCAATGACTCCTTTGACTGTTTGCAGAAGCTGAAAGGTGAGTAGCCCCTTTTACTCTTAAAGGCGAACCTCCAGTGTTGGAGAACACAGCGGGGGAGGAGGATGTGTGCTTGCAGTGTTGCTGCCTGTGCTATACCTGTCCAGGGCATAAATATAGATGTCTTTCTCCAGGGGCTACAAATCCAGCAACTCCTGCCAGCATCAAATTCACTTAAAACTGAATACATATAATGGAAGTGCTCCCTATCCCTAGAGATTGCTCCTTTCATGTCTCTAACCAGTAACTTATTAAAAGAATGCAGTGTGTGTAGACTTTTTTTTCTCCATCTCTCTTCCAAGTGCAAGATGGATGGTGAGATGGAGAAGGTTGAACCATTTCCTCTCTGCTCTCTGCCAGAATATTCTGCATAGGAAAGCTGTTCAGGTCATAAGAGATTGGAGCAATTGCCCAACCACATGGCTGATTTACAGGTGTATTTTCTCCACTCTGTTCCCCTTGTTCAAGTTCTATGTTTACTCCGCTTCTATTTCTAGCCCCTAGAGATAAGACTTTCAGACATTAGTGACAACTTGAATAGCAGAAAATGACCCTCTATAGCAGCTGACAAATGGGCTGGCGAACAGCTTTGGTGACCAGTGCCTCCAGAAGGCTCTATATTGAAAAAATTTCTCACTATAGTTAATGTCATATCAACACACGGGCATTAGTAATGTCAGGGTTTCTGGTGTAGGATGATCTACTGGCTGCCGACATCATTTTCAGCTCCCTGTCTGATTGATATGGTGGTGGCAGTCAGTAGGCTGTCTACACTAGTGCTCCTAATGTTGTTGCTCAACTGTCATTAGCAATGGTGAGAAACTTTTGGAAAACATCTCTAGATCAAGCTTTAATGGAGGCCCGTCATTGAGCATTCGCATACTAGTACTAGGAACATAGGTGCAACAATGCTCTGCTAAGCATGAGGCTGAAGTGAGCAGAAAGAACTCAGTCTGGAGTACCTACGGGGATGGTCAACAAAGAGTAAATGTGTGTCTCTCTCCCCCACCCTCCCAGTGAGCTGGCTGTAGCAGAGTATTGGATGGAAGGAGAGGGTGCAGCGTACCTGTATTTTTTAAAGGCAACATGAGCCAACAGGTGGGGACAGGAGGTGGAGAGAAGGCAACAATATGTTTCAGGCCTGTGCAGTGACAGTCTTCCCTTGCCTCTGTGATCTTAACAAGTAAGTGCATGTTGGCCATCAGAAACCCAGCAGTATTGGGGAGTGAAAGGAGAGACTCTCTTGTAGTGTCATGTAGGGAAAGGCCATTGAAGAATTTGTCTCCCTACTGCCCAGGTGGCCGCTGCTGTTCCTCACAAAGAGAGGCTGTTCTGCCAAGAGTGCTTAAAGTTCCTCTTTCTTGGTGGTGTTTGGAGAACTGGTATCTACACTTACTCTGTGGGTGTGTGTGTACTCAGCATAGCTGAATACTGGTTTTAGCCTCAGTGCAGAACAGTGGAGGGGGGGCATAGCTCTTGTAGGCAGAGGTTCCTCGCTCACTCAGCGTTGGTATTTCTCTGCCCACGTTTGTAGTCTATATAGACACTCAACTTTTTTTTTTTTTATTTGGACTCTTTTCTTCCCTCTGTGGAAAAAGAGGAGAAAATATTTGTTTTGGTGGCTGCCCTGATTGCCTTTGAGTTTTAAACTCTGACCTTCCAGCTGATGACAGGCTCCCCTCCCCCTCAGCTCATGTCTGCAATGCTCTCGTCTGCCGGCACGCGCGTGCTGCCCTTGAAAACAGACTGGACTTATTAAAATCATTGCCAGTTGCCATGGCAGCCGTTGTCGCTGTGGGCTAATAGGAAAGGCAATTACTGCTGCACATCGGAGGAGCATACTGATGGGGGAGGGAGAGAGAGTGTATCCCATACTGATTAGCTGTGTGACTGATAGACTGGCTGTCATAGAGAACAAGCCATGGAGGGGGGAGATGCTGGAGATATCTTCTAATAAGGTTTGGCTGAGAGTGTTCTATTTTCCAGCTCGTGAGCTAATCCAAATTGAAAGATTCACACCTCTATCATTAGGAAGGGACATCTCTCATTTTAGATTCACATTTACTTCTGTCCAGCGCAGATCTGCTCATCTGACTCTGGGTATGTCTACACTACCCGCTGGATTGGCGGGTAGTGATTGACCTATCGCGGATCGATTTATCGCGTCTAGTGTAGATGCAATAAAATCGATCCCCGATCGCTCTGCCATCGACTCTGGAACTCCACTGTGGCGAGAGGCTGATGCGGAGTCGAAGGGGGAGCGTCAGCGGTTGACTTGCCGCTGTCCTTGTGACCAGGAAAATTGACCTAAGATGCACTGACTTCAGCTACGCTGTTCACGTAGCTGAAGTTGTGTATCTTAGGTCGGAACACCCTCCTACGCTCTGTTACTAAAGCACCATCAAAAATTGAGTCTTGAAGCTAGAAAACTTTATACATGTTGAAGAAATGAATCTGGCCTCTTTCCAGCCATCTCCTCTTTTCCATAAATATCCCTCTTCTCTTCTTTTGCTGAGCCTAACAGGCTGAAGGTTATAATGAAAATTAATTCCTATTTTCTTATTGTGAAAAGAATGGCATGTGAGAACTGGGAATAGAAAAGTGTGTTTCAAGCAGGTCACCTTGTCCCCAACAGCAGCCTGTGTTAGCCCTGTTAGACTAGGCTGAAACACCTTGACTGGTGACTGTAATCCTCTGTCTCTCCACAGATTGCATGCGGTCATAAAGGCAACCAATATCTATTTTTTTCTGATGCGTTTGATAGTAAACTCCCCTTCTTTCTGACTTTAAGAGAATGTACAGAAGCAGAATCGGAGCCATGTGCTGAACAGCTTTAAACTATAAAGAATCAATAGTTCCCTAAAATGTATGTGTGTTTGTGTGGGGGAAACTCTGCTTCCTATTCCAGAATTGTAATATACAGGAAGTAGTTCATTCACACTTGTCAAAGCCCTGCTCCTCTAGATATCAAAACACTGGCTTTCCCTCACCTCTCTGAAGGCTCTTCCTCCCTTCTCTTCTGGGAAACTGATGCCATTTTGTGACTTGGAGACGCTTGGAGGAGGTCTCCTCTAATCTGCAGAAGGTCCATCGTTTAAGAGTTTCTTTTGGGGTCATCCACTTGGATGAGGAAACAATCCTGGGGATTGCGGAAGGGATATCTTTCTGCCAAACCAAGGAAAAAACCAGCCCTCTCAGAATGGGCAAAATTGGACCTTAAATCCATGTTTCTGTTTGATATTTCCCTCTTTCCACTCCCCATTTCAGTTGCTCTCACAACAGCTGTTTTCAGCTGCCCTCTGGATCTTACTCTTCTGGAATGGCTGTAATGACTCACTCAGTTGGGATGACTTCCACAGTATGTCTGATTCTTGCTTCTTAGAGATGAGTACATCAGAAAGAGGAGGAAGATTTTTGGTGCCTTGTTTTAAATCTCTTAGTCAGGATTGCTCTGTGTCTAACTTATTGAAAAAGTACTTTCCTCTCTACATTTCGGTTTTTATCTCCTGGGATCTGATCTGGTAGTAAATGTGGATGATGAGCTTTAGTGAATAATATTTCAGGAGGCAGTGGTGCAAAGGTCAGGGGTGGGGATAGTTCCTTCCTTGTTTCCCTCACCACTGTTCTTTCTTTTCGTTAGGAACAGCCAACATGCCATTTGAGAAACTGCTGGATGTAGTGATGCAGTAATTCCTGTTAATTAAAAGGTGTGTGTTTGTGTTCTGAAGTAGAAATAACTTCATGTTCCTCTCATCTTCCTTTCTCTTCCCCCTCCTTTACAATTCACGAGTTAATGTAACGGGCTGGCTGCTGTTCTTGCAGTAGAATCTAAATTTTCAAACTCTTTAAATGTGCAAATTATCAATTTTATGTTCAATTTTTAAAAAGGTAATTTTAGTGCTTTCTGTCTAACATGGACTTTGCTGTTTCCCAAAGCTCCTGTGCAGATCTATACAACTCCTCATGGGCCCTAGCCCTGGAAAACTAGAATAACGATCAACAGAGGGAATACTTAGGATTCCAGAGAGAACTTCCTTATCTTTCTTATTTTACAGAGAGTTATTTGTGGATTTGAGATCGGGTTGGGATTTTTTTGTCCAGTGAACTGCAACCCAACTCCTTTCAAGTCCCCAGAGGAATCTTCACAACTGGATGGACATCTGTGTTCAAACTGCAGTGCATTGTCAGTCTGCTGTTTGCGGAGAAGGGATGAAGGTGGAGAATGAGCTTTTCCCTAGAGCTTCCAGCAAGTGCAATGGACTCCATCTACTTTCACCTGCCCATTCAGCAGCACTTTTCTGGTACCAATTCACTTTCCGGACAGATGCTAGAGTAGGAGTCTGTGTTTGTGTATACAGAATAGTGATCGTTCCTGTACTGTGGCAGGGATGCAAATGGAGAAGTATAGGTCGCTGGCACAAGCCTGGTGCCGCTGTGGTTTAAAGTACTCATTCACAAATAATTTAATAGAAGAGTCATTGTGAGTATAAGAGATGTAAAGAATTATTTCCAGACAAGACCAACTTGAGCCTATCAGTTCAGCACATAGTGAGGAGGTGCTACCTTTTGCCTCAGACGCTATAACTGCTGCTTGTGCACATCATCTCACCAAATGAGGGTTGCTGGGTAACATGGGATATGTAAAAGCATGGCAACCGGATTGGGCTGAGAGAGACTTCTTAGCTCAGGAAATCCTTGAGGCACTCTTGTCATATAGCAGATGTGACAGGATGTGCTGAGTTGAATAGACACTAAAGATGGGAGTGCCTGGAAACTCAGAACTGTCTACACTTTTCTGGGTTTAAGAATCCAGACCTTTGGGAATGTTTCCAGATTTGGGTCCATTGCAGTGGGGACGAGGAGAGAGGAAGAGAGTTCTAGAGACGACATAACATTTGCTGCCCTCTTCTGAATGTCCTTCTATCCTTACCAATGAGGCAAATTTACAACTAATTCCATTAGTTAAGGTATCTGGGATGTACTGGAGTCTGGGCAGTGACCCACTTTCAGCCTGACTACCTGAGTGGAGAGGGCAGCGTACCCAGGCTGGAGTCTCTCACATACCAAACTTGAATGCAGTCATGTTCACTTAGATATTACTGCCCCGCAACTGGGGGCCATTCTGAATCTTGCCCTCTGGTGGCACACTGTGGTTCTGCAGATGTTCTCCCGTTGGCTTTCTCAGGGTTCATGGGCAAGAATACTTAAAGTAGGATCCCCCTTGTGGAGTTTTATTTATTTATTTATTTATTTATTTAGAATATAGACCCTTTGGCTCCTTAGTCCCTAACCTTGTTCCTTCGTAAGTCAGGAATCTCACAGCCCTCCTTGGGACCTGTGCTATGATCAAGGCAAATGTTCTCTTCCTTGGGTCAGGAGTCTTACAGCTCACCTTCTGGGGCTTGTGTTGGAACTCCGGCTGGCTGCAGCCCTTGATCAGTTTCTTTGAGCTGGCCCTGATGGTATCTGTCCTTTTCTCCTAGGTAGGCAGGCTTCTATTTGTCTGCTCACTCTCTCCTCCTTTGGCTCTCTGGAAGCTTCTCTTTTATCCCTAGGCCTGGAACTGATTTAGCCACAGGGGCTATTAGGCATGTGACTGCGATAACTTTCCCCATAAGCACTTAAAAGGGCCAGTGCTTCTGTGATTGCCCAATGTGGTGTTTTGTGCCTCTTTTCTAGAAACTCATTTCTCTTTGCAGAATAGTGCTATATTCAGGTAATAACTATATTTGAGGTTGAAGATTTTGAAACTGTTTTCCCCTTTCTCTGTCCTTTGAATCTTTCTCTCCCTCACCTTCTTCCTTCCTGTCCATTCCTTCCTCTCACGTGTTTTCTTTTTCTTCTTCTGATTTTCCCATATTTACTGGAGCGGCAGAGTCGCTGTGTTTTCCACATGGAAGGGCTGTAGGTTGCAGTGGGAGAATACACAGAAGAAAACAGAGCTATTCCCAAAGCTCTAGAGACTGGGTTGTACAAGAACATGTGATTTAGTCTCTTTCCCCTTGCAGTAAGCCCCAGGAAGATATGCGCAGAGGGAACAACCAGCTGTGTGTAATTAGCAGGGACTCTGATGCTGTTATCGTGGGGTAGTCAGTTGGGGTTGCTGGTTTCTGTATGTATGCATTGGTTCAGAACACATTGGCTGGCAGGACTGTTGTGCTTAGTTCCTCTTCTGGAAAGCGGAGTGCTTTTTTGGCTGGTTGTGCTCCCTGCAGTGAAATAAATGAAACAAGCACTCCGTTTGAAATGTGTGTCCCCACACTTCAGGTTTCAACGCCTACCTGCAAATTATTACGGGGTAGCTGACGTCAGTGCACATTGGTTTTATCTTGCCTTGACAGCCTCTTGTAAATGCATCGGGATGTCTGAATTATTCACTCCTCCTTGTCCTGCTGTTCAGGTTGAATTCCTGCTGTGGCTCTGGGGCATTTTGCCAGGCCCTAGGGTGATTGATTCCATTGCTTTGTGTGCTGTATAGGCACAGTGCTCTGTGTATATGAGCTTTGAGGAGGGGGAGAATGACGATGGGTCGTTTGATTGTACATGTGAGTATGCAACTTGAGGTTCAACTACAGGTCAAAAAAGATCTGATGGCCTTTTAGTCTCTTGATCTGTGTAGAGAGGCTGGTGAATAAAGACACACTTACCTCTTTAGCAAGGACCACATGTCTGGTTTCTGTTCTGAAGGCCAACTGGATTCCTGAGGCATGCTCTTTACCCCTTCCTACCATATCTCCTCACTTTATGTACTCACATTTGACATGACACCCAGTGTTGTAGGTATTTTATCCTCCTGACAAATACTACCCTGTAAAACCTATCCTTGTCATTCCTTAATTGCAATTTGAGATCATGCATCTCTTGCCCATATCTCTCGTTTTCAAGGGCCAGTGTGCTACAAAGCAACCTCACTCATTACCCATCTCTGATCTGGTGGGAGAGTTTCCCCTACTGTTGAAATGGAAAAAGTTTTCCCATCAGTTGTAATGCTGGTTTTAGCAGTCTGAGAAAATTTACTGTTAAATGTTTCCTCTTCAGAGTTCTTATTCTGTCCATTGATCACAGCAACACAGGGCTGAAGCACTCCCAGTTACTTACACAGGGGTGCAGTTTATAGTTAGTGACGACTATCACTTTTCTTGCTGGGAACTTCCAGACTGATGCACTTAGCCATGGGGGAGACAAAGAGAAAAGGAGCCATCTTTGTCACTCAGTAGTCCCTATTTTGCCTTGTCCCTCTGACTTTTAAGAATAAAGTTCAGATGGCTGCAAAATATCCCTGGAGAAGCCATCTGTGACTTGAATTTGTTCTCAGATGTTGGCTAATGCTAGCAGAGGGAGAGGGAACTCCAGGCCCCTCCCTCTGCTTGGATAAAGTAGTGCGTAACGTAACTCAACCCTTTCTTTGTGTATGCTTCATCTTCTTTATCCAGAGCCTCCCTTTAGCTGTGCTGTTAGAGGGCTCATCGTATAGCCATTGAACTGATATACCATCAGTCTTGCCAGAATGGAATTTTAAGTCTATGGTATTTCTGACAAGAATAAAACATGAATAACCCCTGGGGTTACAGCCCATATTCCCTCTCAGTAAAACAGAGTCTTATATTTGAGGTGATGTGTGAATGATTTCAGAGCACAGAATGGCTGATGCATTAGTCTGTGCAGCTGCTGCACTGCTAAGATCTTACTCAGTGGTTTGTAAAGTGCTTTGAGGACCCTAGGGTATGAAAAGTGCTAGAGAAAATGGAAGTCTATCCTAGAGAGGAATCCGAACTATTCACATCAAAGCAAATACAGAATCATAGATGGAAGTTAAACAAACTTTTTTGGGAGTAAGTCGGCCATAGTTGATAAACATACTCTTCTGCTGGTTGGTGAGAGGTTTCCTGGTGAATGGGGCCCCATTGGCAATGATGAAATTTATCAGAATTGTAAGCAGGAGTGACAGAGACTAGATTCAGTCTCCTGCTGCTATTTGGAATCCAGAGGGAGATGGAGGGGAAACAGAGATTTCTTGTTTTTGTTCCTTCCCCACTCCTGTGCCTAGACTGTTGGAGGATGCTATTGCTTTTGAAGAAATCATGTTAGTGTCACTTTGCTATGACTATCTGTAGCAAACAGCAGAGGAGGCTAGGTAGGATTCTGTGGGGAGGGTAACAAAACAGAAGCCAGAAAAAGGAGTGGAAGGTCAGATATATCTACAGAGAAGAGAGTGCTGAAGAAAGAGCCAAATAAGCAGGAGAATGGGGAGTGGTTCTGCCTGTACACTTTCTAACAACCAGGAGTTGAGAGGTAGGAGAGAAACGCCATTTCTTTTCCAATTATAAAGAGGGAAGGGGGAACCTCCAAACACAGGAATACTACTACTCGGAGACCAGTTAAGCACAACCTTTCCCTCCCACCCAACAGAAAAAAGTTGGGAGAGTGGAAAGGGGCATAGCAGGTTGTAGAAACAGTATTCTGGGAAATCCACAATGCTGTCATCTTCCCAGCAGCCAAGAGAAATGGGTGGGGATCTGGTTACGTATTATCTATCAGGACTTACAAGACGTATTAGACACTTAACATGTACAAGGACTAATCCTAGCCACAAGTAAATGCAAAAGATGGTAGGGGGGAAACAGCTGTGCACTAGCAAGGTCTAGGTGCAATACCCTAGTGAGAAGCTGAGCTTCTTTATCATCCGTAGCTTCTAGGAAGTAGGAGAGTGCTGGGATTGCTATTAGGATGCTGTCTCTGGACTCTGCTTGCTCAGTCTTTTGTGTCAGGTTCTAGCAGTAGGTGTCTGATTAAATTTTGAAGCCCTCCTCCACACTCTAACTGGAAGAGAGGAGGAACTTGTTCTTCCTCCTTCCCTCCTCTGCCTCCATGAGTTTCCTGGCTAATGCCAGGAAGGAGCAGATCTCCTGCTTCCCTCCCTCCCTCCCCCCATACGTCTAGATGCTTCAGAGGTGATGGGAGTGAAAAGCAGTCTCTTTCAGAAAGTTTCCTGTTCTTCCCTCAAGTCTGTATTATGCATGGGTTGAGTCCCTTTCCCTCCTGAATAATTCCAGTCTTTCTCAGCAGTAGCATCAGCGTAAAATGTATGTGATTCATAGCAGTTTTATTGCTACCCATAGAATTCTGAACAGCTGTAATGAAACTGTCAGCTGACCAGCATCTTTTAAATTTCACTCTGTTGCTGCTGTGCAAAGTGTGACCATCCTGCCAGGGATTAGAGCTCTTTCAGTAGACTCAATCTGATGCAGTTCTCTCTCTCTCTCTTTGGGAGATGCTTTTTCCAGTCTGAAGGACTAGAACCTTTTTATTTTTTAATGTAAACCTTTAAATGCTGCTAATGCAGGAGTTGATGGCTTAAGCCCATGCCATTTACTAGGAAAAAAAACAAAAAAAACCCTCTCCATGAGTTAATGGATTTTCTGAACCATGCCCATCAAATCAGTGCTACCGATCCCTGCTCAAGCTTAGGAGCCATTTATCCTGTTAGCTGCTGGCTAGAAACTTCAGTGCTTTGGCTAGTACTCTAGGTGCTTGGTAAACAAGCTATAATACTATCATCATAATGAAGAAGCAAAAGTCAGGAAATCAGTGTGTGTATGTGTGAAATCCAATGCAAAACTGGCAGCTTCAGTTCCCCCTGGACCCTTGCTGATTGGTGAGCTGGAAATAAACTCCCAAGTGTAGATGGATTTAATAGATAGAAATGCCTGTTTTCCTCCGGATGCACAAGACTGTCAATAATTAACGGAGTGAGCACAACAGAGCTTGGTTCCTGGCACCCAGCTGAGGTCAGAGCTACTGCTGACATCACTCCCTTCCATTCATGAGAGTTCACTCAGTTTGAGCACCTCCACTCCTTGTAGGGTGACCAGATGAGATGAAAATATTGGGACATATGGGGGGGGGGTGGTCCACCGGTGGAGAGAAAAAAACAAACAACCCCCCCCCAGTTCTGCTGGCTGAGCAAAATGTCGGGACAGATTGACAACCACCTAAATATTGGGACATCTGGTCACCCTAACACCTTGATAGAGCTGCATTATATTATATTCAGCTGTCCCCGGCTTATGGGTGAAGGGGGAAGGAGCAATATGAGCAGATATGTCTCTCACATGGTGGTTCTGTACAGTATGGGTTGGATTGGGAGTGTCTTGGCACATGGAGGGAAGCCAAGAAATGTGACTGGAGGGAAGTAGATTCCTTTTTTATCCCCTTTGCCTGAGGTGAAAGATGATGTCACATGGAATGAATGAATTGCAGAAGAGAGCAGAGTCCTAGATCTTAACCTGAAGCAGTAGAAATTCTACTGAACAGTAGCAATTGTTCTGAAACGCATATTAAGGGTAGATAGATTTTTTTTTTTTTTTCCCCAAGAAGGAGGTTTAGTGGTTAGTACTCCACATCATGTGGCTGACCTAAGATTGTGTCCCAGTATCTTGCTCCCTGGGCTGAACATCTTTTTTATCAGCCATGCAGAAGGAAGAGCAAGGAAGCTGAATGTACATGATTGCAACAGTCTGGGGCTTTGTATAAAAATCTTGGCTAGGTTTACAAAACTGTTTTTCAAAAAGCAATGATGCTTTATTGTGGTCTGAAGTTTCAATTGGCTCCATCAGCTACTGTTTGCCATGGTGCCTTGTGGCTGCTCCAGTTCTGGAGTCTGCTGTCCTGCCAAATTCTCTGTACCTAATTTAAGATGTTTATATATATAGCAAGAGGGCCAGCTCCCTTTTCTGTCTCCTCCAGATAAACTTGCCACATTCCAGGAGGAAATACGATGCTTTAATTTCAGGAGTCTAGTGGATTCAGAACTCTTCTCTCTTGTATTTCATCTGTATGTTCAGGGAGGCGATTTAACCTCTTGATGCAAATAAATCTCCAGGGATTTTAGAGGGCTTTTTTTTTTTCGCCTTGTCCCAGTGGGAGATGCAAAATAATATTGAAGCTTTTCAGCAGTACTTGTAGGAATTTGGAGTCTGGGATTTTTAAATCTCTTCTGTCTTTTCTGATGTGTTTAAAGTTAGGCGAGTGGAACTTGGACCAAGTATGGAAATCCATTTATTAATGAGAAGATTAGTCAAATCTTAGGGCTAGTAAAAAAGAATGCTTGATAGAACTGACTTGTGATGCAAGCAGGAACTGTACAAAATTTCTGTCTGCTGATTGCACCTCACTCCTGACCTGTGGCACTCCTTACTACTTCAGTTCTGAGCCTTCACACAGTTCTGTCCGTGCAGCTGCTTGGCATTCCAGTCCTGGGCTAAATGCAGAGATCCTCTTAATGCCTGTCTGGCCATCACTACCCTTTGCTTATCCCATCCTGATATGTTCCAAAGACCCAGTATTTGTGCCAAACAGCATTCATTTTGTGAAGAATTCTCTAACTAGATTTAGTTTTGCTTTTTTTTCATTCTTACAGTCTAGGACAGGGTTTGAACTAGAGGTGTAAGGAGAGTACAATACCTCCCCTGTGCCGCTGGTAGTTTATCTCCTTCCCCAATCTCATTGTCACCTATGAATCAAACTCTTGGGCTTTTTCCTGGGAATTTCTAGCAGCAGCTGTTCTTCCCTTAAAAGCAAGACTAGCACTCCAGTCAGGGGTGGCTCCAGGCCCCAGCATGCCAAGCGTGTGCTTGGGGCGACATGCTGCGGGGGGCGCTCTGCTGGTCACCGGGAGGGCGGCAGATGGCTCCGGTGGGCCTCCCACAGGCGTGCCTGCAGAGGGTCCGGTGGTCCCGCGGCTCTGGTGGACCTCCCGCAAGCATTCCTGTGGGAGATCCGTGTAGACATGCGGACTCACCCCTGCGGCGCCTCCTGCTGGTTACTTCTGGGAATTAGCTCGGTTCCAGCCTGGAGCACTCTCTGCAGGCTGGTAGTCCACCTGTCCTCTGGCCCCGTGTCCCTCCCTGGACCCGGTGCCCTTTTATGTGGAGTGCTGCCCCCAAGCAGTCACCCCTTTCTCTGAGAGTTTCCCCTTCCTGGGGGACCCCTACCCTCTATCCCCACTTTGCCTCAGTATATGGCTACTGCCCAGTCTCCATCTAGCCCCCATTCACTGGGGCAGACTGCAGTATCAGCCACTCATCATAGGCAACGAGGTTTGGACCTGCTACCCTAGCCTACCCCTGGGCTGCCCTCTGCAACCCCCAGTACCTTTCAGCCTAATGCTAGGCCTCAGCCTGGGGCTTCCTAGGCTAGAGCTCCCCCGCTCCTCAGCCTGTCCTCAGCCCTGCTCCTCTCAGGTACTTTTGTCTCTTGCTCCTGGCAGCCAGGCCCATCTCCCTCTACAGAGAGAGAGAGACTGACTGCTTCTAGCTCCTCTGGCCTTCTTATGAGGACCCGTTGCTCAGTTTGGGGCATAGCCCCAGCTGCAGCCACTTCCCCAATCAGCCCAGCCTAAAGGCTGCTTTCTCCAGCCACAGCCCCTTCCCAGGGCTGTTTTTAACCCCTTCAGGGCAGGAGCAGGGGTCCACCCTGCTACAGTCCACTAAAGCCGCAGGACCAGCAGACCAGGGGACCCTCTGCAGGCAAGCCTGCGGGAGGTCCACCGGAGCTGCCTGCCGCCCTCCTGGCGACCGGCAGAGCGCCCCCCGCGGTATGCCGCCCTATTTGGGGCGGTGAAATGTCTAGAGCCGCCCCTGACTCCAGTGCTGATCAAACATGAAAAAAGTCCTGCTTTGGGTGGCTGGATAGTTACCTGGTGGATACTTTTCTCCAGGGCTTTGGAGTGGAGCCCGGAGCAGTGGAGCTGCAGGTTTTTGCCCGGAGCTGTAGCGGAGCTGTAGCAGTCACTATTGCTCCAAATCCCTGCTTTTCTCCACTTGAAATACGGGTTCTCTTAGGGCTTGTCTACACTGCTAAAAAAACTGGGTTTTTTACCTTGTGTTAACTAATGTGTATGAGCTATCCTGAGGTGTAAAAATAGTGAAGACCAGGCATTCTAGTTTTACTGTGGGGTAAACTCATCAACCCTCTGCTCCTGCCTGCCGTTGCCCTTAGAGAGGAAAACTGCCCTTGCAGTAAAACTAAAGTGCCTTCTTTGTTAACCTTGAGAGAGCTCATGCATGTAGTTACCACAAGGTTAAAAAACACTGCCTCCCCCTTTTTTTTTTTTTGTTAGCAGTGAAGACTAGTTTCTAGGTCTCAGGCTGCTGGCACCTTGCAACTTCTCCTTACAGTGGCCTGTCTTGCTTCCCTGAGGCACTTCCTCCCTTCTTCCCTGTAGCAGGCTTGATTCAAATCCTCTGCTCCCAGCACTCCCTCCCTGCTTTGCCTGCAGTCTCCCCTGAATGAAGCTTTGGTCTTGTTTGTCGTCTTTTAATTTTATGCTTTGTTCTGCAGTTTGATTGGAGCAATTCTGGGGAGATGCTGTTCTTCCTGTGGGAGTGGGGGAGACAGCCATATTGTTGGTGGCTTTTCCTGCTTTTAACTCCGTAGTGGCTGCAACTGTCATTTGCACTGTGGTAACTCAGTCCTGCCCTTTGCATAAGACTTAATGCGCCTCAGCGAGGGGCAGTTATTAGATTTAATGGGTTATTCACTATAACCTGTCATAATGGACAATCTATCTGTGGCTGGTGTTTTTCATTCGTGACATATTCAGCGGTGACAGTATAGGGATCTCAGGGCAGAGGAGGTAATTGTGTTTAGCAGCAGCCAGCCTTGTAAAGGTCGGAAAGACAGAGAAGTGTGTCCAAAAGAATTCTGGGTGTGTGATTGAAAACATTTATTACTTATTTACATAGCACAATTGGTGTGCCTGGTGCCTTTACAAAAACAGTAAGACAGGAGCTCTGGCATAGGCCACTTACAATCTAATTGGCACCAAATCTGAGGCTGGACATAAGGGAAAGGCAAAGATTACTCTGTAGAATGTTGTGGTGATGTTTGTTTATCATGTTAGTTTCTGTTTGTAGTTGGCTTGATATCTAAACAGGTGATAGGTTTTGGTTTTTGCTTTATTTTTGTTATGTTTTTGAAAAAAAATCTTATATTAAACTAACAATGTAGCAATAGGAGTCAGCCCTGGAAAATTAATTGAAAAAAGTTGATCTGGAAGAGGGAGTTGAATGAAGGTGGGACAGATTTCAAGGCATGTGTTTTTGTTCTGGGACTAGTAAACTGTTACAAACTTGTAAGAAGGATTTACTGCTCTGAGTATATCAATGCATAACAGCTTGTTGGCTGGGTAAAATGCCACAGTCACTACCTATTCCTCTACATGTTACAAATTAATACATGTGAATGTAGTATTGGTGAAAGGTGCAATATTAACAGTTCTGGAGACTGAAGTAATCTGTTTATCCTCAGAGCGGTTATAAAAGGATTAGCAGTTACAAGCAGCTTTGCACCCACACCACTTCCTGCCAGCATATCCCAGCCCTGATTGGGAGGAACCTTTCTAAGGGTAAGATGGGGTAGTTCATTCTCCATGGACCCATTCAGTCCTTGGTACTGCTTTTGAGATTGCCAGTTTAATGCTAGTTGTAGTGTGTGTGTGTGTGTGTGTGTGTTTATATGATCATCCATTTCATAAAGAACTGAACTGAGACTCTCTGTTTTATGCAGATACGGCAGAATATTCCTTTATGTTCAGCTAAGTGGATTTTCTCGTATCTGCATGCCAATTTGGCACTGGCCTGGAACTTTCAAAAGAGCAAGTAGCAGCGTGAGAGGTCTTCTGGGTGTTTCATTCCTTTTTAGGGCTGCTGTATCCACTGACAGATAGTTGGGATTAGCGTCTAAGTTCTCTCTATCTCTTTACAAGTGATTAGTGCACTGGACACTGTTATTAATGTTACTTTTGAAGAAGTGATTCTTACAGATGACTGATGGTTGATCTGAGAAATAACCCATTCTGCCTTAATGATTTGTGTATGTTTGTTCCTTCCCCTTGTGTTGCAATCTCGTGATGACTTCTGTGAGCTGAGAGGGCCCTTGCACTGTGTGAGCCTCACTTGAGGGGTTTCATTCTCTCATATAGATGCCCTTTTGTTTGCTTCAGCCACAGGGAGAGGAGGTTTCCAGGAGCGGAATGAAGAGGGCCAGGCTAAGTGATTTTAAAAGAGGGAATGAGTTTTTAGGGACGGCTTAGGAGCTGCTTGGTTCTGACTGATTCCAGATGCTGCTGCTGGAACACAAAGATTGCCAGTGTGTTTGGGATGGTGCTGACTGAGGGCCCCCTGAGCGCTTCCTGTGTGGCTCCACAGTCATACAAGCTTAATCAGAACCAGCCGTGCTGCTGGAACTTGCATAAGCCTCCCTTTTCTTTATCCAGCCTTCTGAGCGCCATGTTTTCTCCCACCCCTTTTAACTCTTTACCATTTCAATTCTGGCCTTTCAGCCCACCCTTCTCAGATCTAACCTGTTACCTGTAGGAGATTAGGTACCCAACGGATGAAGTTCAGATTGTTAGAGCAGGGGGTCTCAATCTTTTTCTTTCTGAGCCCCCCACCCCCAACATGCTATATAAACTTCATGGCCCACCTGTGCCACAATAACTGGTTTTCTGCATATAAAGGCCAGGGCCTGGGGCCCCGTGCCACAGCGGCCCCCACGAAGCTAAGTTGCTCAGACTTCGGCTTTAGCCCCAGGTGATGGGGCTCAGTGCTCTAGGATTCAGCCTCATGCGTTGGGGTTTCGGCTTTCTGACCTGGACCCCAGTGAATTTAACACTGGACCTGCTTGGTAGACCGCCTGAAACCTGCTCAGGGCCCCTTTGGGGACCCCTGGTTGAGAACCACTGATATAGAGTATTTGGAAAGGAGATTGCTGTTTCTGGGGGAGAAGTTAGTGAGTAAAATGAAGCAGTGAAAATGACTGCCATAAATATCTGGGGCATCTCATACAGTCAGCTCAGAAGATCTTGGGCTTGGAAAATTCCCTGACACCTAGATAAGTTCATGGAGGATAGTTCTATCAATGGATATTAGCCAGGATAGGCAAGGATGCAAAACCATGCTCTGAAGTGCCCCTAGCCACTGTTTGCCAGAAGCTGGCAATGGGCGACAGGGGGTGGATCACTTGATGATTGCCTGTTCTGTTCATTCCCCCTGAAGCACTTGGCATTGGCCACTGTTGGAAGACAGAATGCTGGGCTAGACAGACCTTTGGTCTGACCTGCTATGGCCATTCTTATGACAAACCTACTAGTCTTGTTGTAAAATATCTGTGCTACTTCTCTCTTCCCTGCCCCCTCCCCCCCCAAAAAAGAAAAAGAAAACCTACTCTAAAACAAATCCTTGCTTACTTAGTTTATATTGTTCCAGCTTCATTTCCCACCAATAAATCAATTTGTCTCTCTCATATAGCGCACCATGAATTAATTCTGCCCTGCCTCTTTGGAGGACTGCTGCTCTCCTGATCTTGCAGGAAGTCCTTGATCTTCTGGCTACCCCTCTGCATGTAGGGCTTCTGTTCCCATTCCCCTTTTCCTCTCCCCCTACAGTCTTCTGAGAAAATATGAGCAGTGGCACTTGATCTGTTCTGCTGCCTTTCAGCCTTCTTCCTCCCCCGTCCTCCAAGGAAGGAGTCAGTAGTTCCCTTGTCTTGCTTGCCTGGCCAAAATTTCTAGTTGCTGTGGGTGAGTGAGCAAATGGAGTTTTGAAACCCAGCGAGTGTCACTGTTGGTATGTTTATGCTGCAGCTGGGGGATGTAATTCCCAGTTTGAGCTGTGCGCTGAAAATAGCAGTGTGGTTGCAGCGTCATGGGCAGAAGCTCAGGCTAGGTGCCTGAGTGCAATCCCATCCTAGGTACAGACACTCCCCGAGTTACGTAAACTGGATGTACGCAAATCGGACTTTTATGGAAAAAGTTCTGTATGCTAGAAATAGGAGTGTTTTTTTTGCGTAATGGTTGGAGATACGTTTTCGACTTACGCAAAATTTGAGTTACGCAAGGTGTTCCGGAACAGAACGCTTGTGTAAGTCGGGGATCGTCTGTATATGTGTCGTGTCACTGCAGCCACACTGCCATACTGTTGCAGGCTACATTGAGCAGAGCTGGTGCGTAGTATCTACCTAAACTGGGAATTACACCTCCTAGCTGCAGTATACGTGTACCTACTCTGACGAGTAGATTACAGTGCGAATAAAATGCAAGATGCTTCTTCATCATCCTTATGTGATCTTGGTATCAAAAGGTGATTCCAACATTGGATTTTAAAGTCTGTGTAGGCTCCTTAAATGTTTCCTGATGAGTAGAAATAAAAGTGAAGATAAGAGGTACTTCTAAAACACTGCTGTCTACCAAAAATTCAAAATTCAGTGCTGCTGACTTGTGTGCCTATAGCATGTCCTTATACCTGCTGGTATATAGCTGTCACATACACATAGTATTCCCAGGGTCTTGATAATGCACACACAGGTCATGTAGGCCCAGAAGCAGGCCATAGGCCCTTGAGGTCTGAAACACTTTGAAAATACTCCCATCTCTAGCCTGTATAACTTCTAACAAAATTCAGTTTTAAAGTTGCTTTAAATAAATTGAATCTTTTTTTAGTCTCTTTGTTCCAGAGGGCCAAAATGTCCTAAAGCAAAAATCTCCAGAGCTGATCTGGGGAGAGAAAAGCACAATTAGTAGAAGATTCTTTCCTGACTTGCAGAAAACATGGTTTGCTGCTTCTCAAGCACAAAACTGACTAATGAACCTTTAATGTTTGAGTCCATGTAGCCATCCAGATTTTATTTAAATACATTGATACTACTTGGATCCTCCAGCTGTAGAAGTTCATTCCACTGACCAATAATCACCATCTGTCTAATAAGATTCCAGGTTGTCACTCTGTGTCACTCTGAAGCCTAGAATGTCTACAAGCTAGAGCCCTGCAGTGGGATTGGGATCCTGTGGGTTCCACAGGATCCGCTGCCATAATAGCAGGAATGGGTAAAATGTACTGTGCTGTGGGCGGGATTGAGTGGGCAAAAAATACAGACTGTGGTAATTTGTGGGGAAACGCTAGATCTCTCATTAGTTTACCAAGAGTACCTTATTTGAGAAATTGCTAATTACTTTGTTTGAGCTTCTCTTTGCTATACATGTTCATCTCCCTTGCTCCGATTCTGGTGTAGTACAGTGGCTCAAGTCGGGTCAGAGAATCACTCTCATTGGTTTTATTGTTCTGTGACGTCACATACACGCAGACTGTCACTGTTGTATCAGCTTGCTGGCAGTGCTGTGAGCAGTTTTCCGGTAAATGTTTTTCAAAAAGCAGTAATAATCCTGACATATAAATAATTTGATAGTATGTTTCAAAGTTCCAGAAACGGTGCTTAAGCCATTTAAAAAATTCCTGTTTTTTTTAAACAACTTCCTTTTTATAATCATTAAAAAAATCTGCGCCTTTTAAGGCAAAATTGTGGTGCAGTTTGTGTTGACCATTGTGATATGCACGACAGCAGTTTGTTATAAATAGAATTTCAGTGATATAAAGCAAAAAAAATTTTTTTTTAAATAAAGTTATTAATACTTAAATTTAAGTGAGGGATAGAATGATTTGATATCTGTTATAAGGGGAGCTAAAGTTTTTTATTTACCTGGTTTAAGCAATATTTGTTTTATTCTTTTAGTGGTAAAAATTGTCTGAATTCCATATATATATAAATAAATAAAATAACTGACCGTTTTTGTTTTAGTAGTATGGGGGAATCAATCAGTCTCTCTTGCAGGATTTGCGGGATCTAAGGTTTTTGTCGGTGGGAGTGGGATAAAAGAAAAATAGTCCTGTGCAGGGCTATGCAAGGATTGTTGAGAGCTCTTTGTTTAGAATGTCAAGATTTTCTATCATCACTGCAGTTTGAGGTCTTTTACCATCCAGTTTTTACATTCTCTCATTCATTTTTGGCTTTTTAACACTTTATGAATTACAACCATATGACAGCATGACTTTCATATGGTTCTCTTTAAAAATTATATTTCTCGTTCTCTTTCCATGTATGTTCATTTTAAAGGGACACTTTCACTTTAAACATTGCTCTTATGTTTAAAACTTTACCTACTGTTGTTACTATTAACACTTGAGATTACTAGTGGAATTGAAAAATTAGAGATGTTCATTTTTTTGGTCTTTTTTTTCCTGTTTGTTTACATAGTGCATTTGGCATCACTGTAGTCAGTTTCACTTTTTCTGCTGTACAGTCAATTAATTCCCTTTCAGGTTATGTGAGATTTCCCACTGTGGCAAGGGAATGGGTATTGGAGCTGAAGATGAATATTGAGATAAACACTTTTTAAAAACAGAAAAATATGATTGTAAAGCCATACAAAATTCAGAGGGACTAAGGGGCAAGTGAAGTGCCTCAAACCACTTTTAATTCTTCTAAGGTGGTGATCTCCATTTATGATAAACCTTCTTCCTTTATTTGTGATCTATTTGTGGTAGAAATCAGCATGACAGACTGGGAGTTAAGGAAACACATTAAGGAATGTGCCGGTAGGGCAGGGAATTGTCAAGATGTGACACCTGTTTTTTTGGGCCAGAAGACCACACCGAAAAGTTTGGGGCCTATGAACTCCAGCTAGCTTTGTCTGATTTCAGTACTGCTTTATCTGACAGTAATAAAGCTCCCTGTGGATGCTTGCATGTCTTGTCTTACTAATGGCTTCTAGCTACTGTGCATGTTTTGTCTGGCTAACTGCTCCAAATTATTGACGTTCTGATTAGGGCTGAAGGCTATTTTGATTAATCTTACATCACTTCCACTTCTTGTCTTTTGCTGCCTTTCCTATCTCACTGGATAGTAAAACATGCTTGAACTGGGACTCTGCCCTGCAAATTGTAAATATATCTCTTTGGTGTGTGTCTCTCTTTAGTGTACTCTTTCTGTTCTGTAAGACTCTGACCAATTTGGGGGACTTTCTTACTTGGCTATAATTGGTGCCTTGTCCATTAATGGTAACGTAGAACAGAACCACTTGACTGAGTAGCGACTAACAGGTTGTACTGGGCTATAGAATATTGCATTACTACTATAAAGATGTGCGTTTTGCTTATGACAGGGAAATACATGACTGCACTGAAAGTCAGCATCCATGCCGTGGGCTGGTGTTTGCGGGAGAAGGGGAACGTGGCAGTCTCACTGTCGTAGTTTTACCAGGCAATCTGTATATGTGTCCCTGTCATAAATAGATTGCTAAGGGTTAATGTTTCTTTTACCTGTAAAGGGTTAACAAAGGGAACCAAACACCTGACCAGAGGACCAATCAGGAAACTGGATTTTTCAAAGTCAGGGAGGGAATTTTTGGGGTGGAGGACTCTTTTGGGATCTGAGTCTTTAGTCTGTCTCTCAGCTATAAGAAGCGTTCTTTTTATCTTCTAATCTTCTGTTTCCAAAATTGTAAAGTACCGGTAGAAAAAAACAATATAGACTTTTATGTTGTTTTGGTTGTAATTTACATGTGTGTGCAGCTTCGCTGAATGTCTTCCAAGAATTGGATATTTCTTTTAAAATCAAGACTGTTTATTTCATAATTTCTTATACAAGCAAATAGCCCTGTATTATTGCATTCTTGCAGATACAGCAGAGAAATTTTGATGTCTGTTTACCTTTCTTTTTTTTCAATATAAAGCTTTCTTTTTACAGAACTGTTCTGAGTTTTCTCTCTGGGTAGGCTAGAGGACAAACGAAAGGGGCGAGAAATCTCTCTTTGTGTTAGATCTACGGGAGGGAAGGGTAAAGGGCTCGTTGCAGCACCAGGGAATTCGGTGAGGGCGTAAGAGCGGAGGACATTTCTATCTTCTGTTTCTTGGTGAGTTGGAGGTTATGGTCTCTTTGGTGAGATAGAGGCAGACAATGCGCTTCTTCGGTATGTGATAGTAAAGCAATTGCATCAGTACCTTCAGGTTAGCCCATGCGAGGGAGAGTCTGCGGTATGGCCGAGAGAGATGGGGAAGGGAAGTGGGTTATTGCCTTTGTTGTGAGACCTCAGAGTCCTTCGGCGTCCCCTCGCAAGGATAAGTTTGGGGGGACCACCGAGAGCGAGGCCAGGCCGCTGTATTTCCTGGTCTGGTGCAGCGAGATAAAATCCAAACGGTAATAAGCTGGAGTAATGCTAGGCACCCTACGATTTGTGGACGCAAGTCTAATTTGGAATCGAGCTTATGTAATAGCCCCATACACTTTATATCACTGCTCTCAGTAGGAGATATCTCTTGCTGCCCCTGTGAACTGAAATAACGCCAATCCATGACTGCCAGGAAATATTATTATGGGTGGAAGTGCAGGAGTCTATATCTTATTCCTTAAAGAAAATTAAAAATAAAAATCTTCTTCCCTCCATATGTTCAAGACCCCAGCGTGGTAGGAATTCGGTGAGAATTCAGTAATTCAAGTGACCAATCCTGGTTTTTGTCCCATGCAATCATTACTATCAGGAATAAAATGTAGGTGAATTCCCATTTGTGTCATGGCGATATTTTATGGCAATATCCTGGTTTACATCCATAAGACATGTCCCATTCCTCTGATATCAAGGGGAGGCGAAATAATGACTGTTTCCTTAATTATCAAACCCCATACCAAATGTCTAAAATTTAAGGTGATTTGGAAAGCACATTTTGACGAACGGGAAACTGTATCTGCTCTTGAGGCCACACAAGAAGCAGGAAGTGATACCAGAGATGAATTTGTGCATAGGAGAAACAGCATGTTAAAAAAAAAAAAAAAATGGTTCCAGAAGAAGAGGGAGATTGAATATCATCATATTCATCACCAGCCCAGGCACCAACTGTATCGATTGTGGGGGTGGTATTTTTCAGGAAAATCAAGAAGTGCAAGTTTCATGCAGGAACCCCAGATGTTCATATGGAATAAAAAAAAAACATCAATCTGGAATTTGTTTATAAATATCTGTTCGGTCAAATCCCTTGAAGTCTTTAATGTATAGTGTGTGTATATGCACGTATATTTTTGAAGCATTTCTTCTGTAAAAAGAAAGAAGGTGAATTAATCAAGCCACAGGCATCTCATGGAAAATTATGCATCAGCTCACCACATCCAGCTTCTATGAATAAACTAATACTTTGACTGCATTTATGACCATCTCGCGCGACATAGAAGAAAAACAGCTCACTAACTAAACAAAATGGAAAACGTATATACATATGGCAGACTATTATCCTGGCAAAAGAGACAGTGGGCATAGTATTAATATTAAAGTGGATACCTTTGACCAAAATTAATCTATGTTACAATCTCAAATTACTGCTGTAAGAAAGTAATGAAGGAAAGTGATAAAATCCCAATAGCCATCAACTACTGTAATATAGATATGTCATCTTGTTCACTAAATGAGGTGCAAATAAATAAAAGTCTCTATTTAATACGAATGTTTGTAGGATAGTTGATAACCAGACCCAACCAAATGAAACGAAACCAAGAAGGAGGTCTACCACTTCTATACGTGAGTTACTGGAGCTTAATAGCCAAGTAATAAGAACCGTAACAAATTGTGGAAGTACCAGTAGGATCCATAGAGACAATTTCAAAGCCATTTAATTCCATTTTTCATGCAAATCAGTAGCTAAGCCTAGAAGAACAGCTTTCATTATTGTTCACAGATTGTCATAAACAGAATAGTTAAGGGTATATGTCTCCTTCATTCACTCTGTAAAAGGGTTAACAAGATCAGTGAATCCTCGGACACCTGACAAGTAGGACCAATCAGAGACAAAAATACTTTTCAATCGTCATGGAGGTGAAAGTCTTTGTTTTGTGTGTTTTCTTTGTCTGTTTGTTCTCATCTGGGTCTGAGAGTGACCAGACATATTCTACATGCTCTCTAATTTTTCTTTCAAGATTAAAGTACATAGTAGAAGAAGCATTTAGTCTTTTGATTGTTTTCTTTAAGTTGCAAAGTGTATTTTTTGCTGGGAAGATTTTAATTGTAGTATCGGGGGAGGATTCTCTCTAGTGAGTCTATAACCGAAAACCCTGAACATTTTTACCATCTTATTAGAGAGACAACGTTTACTTTTCCTTTCTTTTAATAAACTTTCTTTTTTCAGAACCTTAATGATTTTTTGGTTACTTGTTAAGACTCCAGGGGAGGGGGTCATGTACCCTCTCCCAGGCTTCCCTCCCTGGGTTACCCTGGAAGATCACTGTGGTTTCAAACTCCTTGAATTTAAAACAGAAAAGGAATGTCGGCCTTCCCCCCATCCTCTTCCCCCTCACCAAGAGGCATACAGATTCAAGCTCCGTGAATTAAAACAAAGAGGTTCCACCTTTCCTCCCCTCCTCTCTCCGCGGAAAGAGAGACAGTGACTAACACAGAGAGAAATCAGGTTTTTCCTCCCCCCTTCTTATCCTTTTCTCGCCAGCAACGGTAGGGGAAAGGGTTTACTTTCCTTGTGTTAAGATCCAGGGGGTCTGGGTCTTGGGGTCCCCTGGGAAGGTTTTGGGGGGACCAGAGTGTACCAGGCACTGCAAGTCCTGGTTGGTGGCAGCACTACAAGATCTAAGCTGGTAATTAAGCTTAGTGGGATTCGTGCTGGTACCCCATCTTTTGGATGCTAAGGTTCAGAGTGGGGGTGATACCATGACACAGATGATCCTAGATAAGAAGGTGTTGCAAACAGCAGTGAAGACAGACCTAACGCATTGGGTGCATCCACACTAGGAAAAAAGGGGCTTTTTTACCGTGTTAGCTAATATATGGTAACTAACACAAAATAAAATCCTAGGGAAGACAAGGCAGTTTGTAGTTTCCAAATGTGTTCGACCTGCTAATTGGTGGTAAAACTAAAACTGTCTTGTCTTAGTGTTTTACTTCAGTTAGCTAACATAAGAAACCACCTTTTCCTCATCCAGCATATTACGTCTCTATCTTCAGTGCAGTTTTGCCTTTTTTCCTACTGAATACAGGGCCACGGATATGAAAGATTGGAGGTTGAAGCAGTGGGAGAGGTGCAACAGTGAGATAAAAGGACAGTGCATCCGCCAGCTGCTGGTAAGGAGGGTGGTGTTGGGATCCTGCTCAGGTACTTCATCTTTCATATCCAAATTTCTCAGGCACATACTAAACAAAGGAGAAGCTCAAAATGCCCTACCATTTCAAAATCCCCTCTGGCTTCTGGAAGGAACTGTTAGCTTTATCTTTTATTTTCTTTCTCCTGAATTCTGGGATTCCACTGCTGTTCTGTACTTGTCCCCGGATCATCTGGCTGCTGTGCTGGTGATAGCTTTACCAACAGCAGGAACAGGGAGTAACTAACAGCATTCAGGGCTTGTCTACACAAAAACACTCAAGAAAGTTATGATGAATCAGCTAAAGGTGAGAAGACGATGTGCTTTAATTTATGCGCATTAAGCCCTGTGTTGATTCTCTAATGCTTTAAGATATAAGAACAGCAACACTAGGGCCATGGCTACACTTGCAGATGTAGATGTAGCGCAGATGTAAACCCGCCTTCGGAGAGCGCAACAGGGAAAGCGCTCCAGTCTGTCCTTGCTGACAGCTGCAAGCGCACTGGCGTGGCCACGTTCACAGCACTTGAAGTGGCATTTGGATCGATGCATTATGGGCAGCTATCCCACAGAGCACCTCTTCCCATTCTGGTGCTGTGGCTTGTGGGTAGGTGTCATAAACAGATAGCTAAGGGTTAATGTCTATTTCACCTGCAAAGGGGTAACCAAACACCTGACCAGAGGACCAATCAGGAAACCGGATTTTTCAAAGCTCAGGGAGGGAATTTCTGGGTGTGTGTCTTTGTCTCTCTGTTGCTCTCGGCTCTGAGTGAACTGTCTCTCTCCAAGCTTTCTAATCTTCTGTTTCCAAGTGTAAGACAAAGGTAGAAGACAATAGGTTTTTATCTTGTTTTGTATTTCATGTGTGCTAGTTGCCTGAATGTTAAATGTATTTCTTTTGAATTAAGGCTGTTACTTCATTTGTTTCTTCTAAGCCAATAGCCCGTGTATTGCACCATATCATAGCTTTCACATACACTCAGATCTGAAACCTTTAGATTGCAGAACAAAAGATGTCTAGCAATGAAACTTCCAAGTTTAATTACCAGCTAAGATTTGATAGCGCTGCTCCAAGCCAGATTCCAGTGTCTGGCGCACTCTGTTCCCCACCTCTCCTGGGGGACCCAAGACTCAGATTGCCCTGAGGTCTACAACAGGAAATAAACCCCCTCCCCTTGTCTCCTCTTTTATTCCGTCCAGAGCTTCCCTCCCTGGATGGGCCCTGGTACGATCACCTATTCAATTCCTTGAAATGCAAAAACAGAGGAGATCCAAGTTTCTTTCACCTCTCAGTCAGAGTCCCTGCAAAGTTAAGCTATTGCCAACTCTGACACAAATTATTTTCCCTTCCCCCCTGTTCCTTCCCACCACCACCATTCCCTGTGAGTTCTAACTAGAAAAGATCCAACAGGTCTTAAAAAGAAAGCTTTATAAAAGAAAGGATAAAGAAAAAGACATAAACAATGTCTCTGCATTCAAGGTGACAATAACAGGGCTATTGGCTTAAAAAAACAAGAATGAATAAACAGCCTTATTCAAAAAGAAATTACAATTTAAACTTTCCAGCAAACTACACCAACATGTAATACAAAAACAAACAAAAACCTATTGTCTTCTACCTTTGGTACTTACACTTGGAAACAGCAATTAGAAAGCTTGGAGAGAGACAGTTCCTCTCAGAGCCGAGAGCAACAGAGAGACAAAGAACACACACCCAGGAATCTCTCCCTGAGCTTTGATAAATCCGGTTTCCTGATTGTTCCTCTGGTCAGGTGTTTGTTACCCCTTTGAGGTGAAATAGACATTAACCCTTAGCTCTCTGTTTAAATGAACAGTAGGGGCGTGGGGTTGCAGGGCATTTTGGATCCTGTCTCATGTCCGCGTGATCATCGCTTCGCATCCGCGCAATCCCTGTCGTTCCGTCCACATTTCAACATCTTTCATAAATTTCTGTGCAGAGTGCCTCTTGTCTTCCCTTTCGGTCTGGAGAGTGAGCCAAATTGCTGTGGAACATGCGGCGAGTCTCACCAGCTGCGTCTTTGTTTGGCAGTCGATTACTTGCTAAATCCAAGTGACAGGAGGAAGTCTGACGATGATTCAAGTTCGCGAATTAAGCATACGACATGAAATTCGCATGTCTAATTCATGGGACATGCTCTCTACCGTGGAACGCACTTTTGGGCTTGGGGGCAAAAAACACTGAAGTGGTGGATTCACTCGTCCTGCCAAATCTGGATGACGACAGTGGCTGCAGAACTTTTGGATGAGAAAAGCCACTTTCATGGGAATGTGTGCTGAGCTCACCCCCACCCTGCGGCGCAAGGACATGAGATTGAGAGCTGCCCTGCCGGTGGAGAAGCGGGTGGCTATTGCAATCTGGAAACTGGCAACTCCAGACAGCTACCGCTCGATCGCTAATTAGTTTGGAGTGGGAAAGTCGACGGTTGGAATTGGCCCTGCAAACTTGCATCGACACATGAATCGCATCCTGCTCAGAAGAACTGTGACTCTGAGTAGCGTGCATGACATTGTGGCTGGCTTTGAACAAATGGGTTTCCCTGACTGCGGAGGGGTGATAGATGGGACGCATATTCCTATTCTAGCACCAGCCCACCTAGCCTCTAAGTACATTAACTGAAAGGAGTATTTCTCCATGGTTCTCCAGGCGCTTATGGATCACTGTGGTCATTTCATTGACTTTAACGCAGGCTGGCCCAGAAGGGTGCATGATGCACTCATCTTTTGGAACACTGGCCTATTCAAGAAGCTGCAAGCTGGGACTTTTTCCCTAGACCAGAGGATCACCGTAGGGGAAGTCGAAATGCCCATTGTGATCCTTGGAGACCCTGTTTACCCTTTAATTCTGCGGCTCATGAGACCCTACCCAAGGAGCCTGGACAGCAGCCAAGAACGGTTCAACTACAGGCTGAGTTGGTGCCGAATGACTGTGGAGTTTGCTTTTGGCCATTTGAAGGGCCGCTGGCACTCTCTTTATGGGATGCTGGACTTGGCCAAAGACAGCATCCCTGCAGTTATATCCGCATGCCATACCCTCCATAATATTTGTGAAGGGAAGGGTGAAAGCATCACTCAGGCGTGGGCCTTGGAGGTTCAACACCTGGAGGCTGAATTTGCACATCCAGAGAGCAGGGCTATTAGAGGGGCCCAGCATGTGGCTGCAAGGATTAGGGATGCCTTGAGGGAGCAATTTGAGGCTGAAAGCCACCAGTAATGTCTGGTGCTCTGCACGGAAGTGAAGTGCAGTGACTGTGTTTGGTACACTCACTTGCAGTGCTCGTTGCTTTCCTGGGCTAAAATATATTTTACTTTATGCACTAATGAAGTATGTTTTCAAAGTAAAAAACTCCATTTATTGAAAATAAATTTTTTTTACTGAAAAAAAAAAAAGTATCACAGAAATACCAAAAGGGCAAGGGGGTCGGGTGGGGACTGGTTCACTCATAGGCTTGAGTATGTGCTGATTTCATATTCTTGAATCCTGTCTGGAGTGCTGTGCGCTGAGTGCTGCACTTCAGGATGGCTATAAGGCATGTTGTGGGGGGTTGAGTGCAGTGGATAAGGGTCATAATTTTAGTGGGTGAATGGTGAAGCTGCGGGTGTAGGAGGCAGCTGGGGGTGGTAAGAACCCGGATGTTGGGGAAAGTGTGTTGGAGGGGACATGGGGTCACAAGGGGAAGAGTTTTGGGACAAGGGCTGTGGGGGAGGGCCGAGCGGGGTAGTGTTCTGCCTGCATGGCGACGAGCGCCTGGATAGAGTCCGCTTGGCGCTTCATTATGCTAATCAGCCGTTCCGTGCTTTGCTGCCAGTGCGTTGCGTTTTCCTGTTGGATCCTCCTTTCACTCTCACGTCACTTCTGTGCCTTTTGATTTTTGTTTACAGAGTGCTGCATGACTTCATGCAGCACGTCTTCTTTGCTTTTACGCGGCCTCTTCCTGAGTCTTCTCAGTCTGTCGACCAGTGATAAGAATGACGGCTGAGATCTCAAGGTTGCACCTATACAGGCAAAATGCAACACTTAACAGAGGCAGCATTGTACACACCAGACAGAGCAATGATTCACCCACACTTAAGGAGGGCAATCACAAAAACCATACTTTGCCTGTCCCAAAACGAGCACACACAACCCATGGGAGCCGCAGAAATGGTGAGTAAGCACAGGGTCCATGGGGACTAATTGTTTAATGGCTGTACTGTCCTCTGGGTTTCCGTGCCTTGGGGAGAGACAACAGCTGCAGGGGGCACCTATGCTGAACACTGTCCCAACATTCTCCACAGGAGTTTGTCCTGGAAGATATCCTTCTGTGACCAGGGAAGCAAGGGAGAGTCTTCTCCTACAATGCGGCTTCTGCCCTGGCCCATATTCAGCTTGCCTGTGTGCAGCAGTGGTTCCCCCTCCTCACCCAAAGAGCCCGTACCTAAAAACTTCCTTCCCAAAAAGAAAGCCGCTTACCAGGAATCTCCTCTGATGTTTGTCCTTCCCCAAGCACCGGATGCCGTGACTGGCTGCCTTCCTCCTGGCTCGAGAAGAGCTCCTGGCTGCATGCATCTAGGGATTCCAGGATGTCTCCCCCCGCCTCAGCACCATAGCTTGTGCTTTCCTCCTCCTCCTCCTCCTCCTCCCCCACTGTGCTGGGATGGAAGTGTCCATGGTGGTCATTGCAGTGGAGGTGGGATTGCCCCTAAGTATCGTGTCTAGCTATTTGTAGAATTTGCAGGTCACGGGGGCAGCAGTGGAGCGGCCGTTTGCCTCACAGGTTTTGTGATGGGCATTTCGCAGGTCCTTTACTTTAACCCAACACTGCACAGCATCCCGGTCATGGCCCCTGTCCGTCATGGCCCTTGATAGGTGCCCGAAGGTATCGTAATTCCTACAGCTGGAGCAGAGCTGGGACTGCACAGCTTCCTCCCCCAACACTGATGAGGTCCAGCACTTCACCATTGCTCCATACTGGGGATTGCCTGGCGCGTGGAGGCATGGCCACCTGGAAAGAGTCACTGAGAGCATTCTATGCCTGGCTGGGTAAACAGGAAGGGGATTTTCCAAATTCCCAGGGAACTTAAAGGGCGGGTCTGACGCTTGGTCACCTGAGGACAGGGCAGCAGAATTCAAAAATGATGACTAGAGTGGCTAGAACAGGCATTGTGGGACACTTCCGGAGGCCAATCAGAGCGCATTAGGTGTCCACACTGGTGCTGCGGCGCTCCAGTGAAAGCGCAACAAACATTATTCCTCTGCAGGAGGTGGAGTACCAGGAGCGCTCCAACCATGGAATCAGAATGCTCTACGTGCCTTGACAGTGTGGACAGGGATTGAAGTAGAGCGCTCTTGGCAGCTTTATTGCGCTATAACATGCAAGTGTAGCCAAGGTCTCTAGTTCTTTTTTGAACCCTGTTATTTGGCCTTCACAACATCCCCTGGCAGTGAGTTCCTCAAGTTGACTGCGCTTTGTGCGAAGAAATACTTCCTTTTGTTTGTTTTTAAACCTGCTGCCTATTAATTTCATTGGGTGACCACTGCACCTGTCAGGTTTACTGCTGCTGTTCAGAACCATGTGGGCAGTTGAGAAACTGACAAGAATTATGTTACTTTCAGTCCACTTTCCTTAGCAGCATCAGCAGTTCAGCCACCTGTGCTGTCTTGCTGCAGACTTAGTGAAGAAACATGTCTTTGATTCACATTTGGGAGGTTGTTTGTAACCATAAAAACTAAAAACTTTATTTTAAATGAAAGCTTGAATTCAGCAGTTATTGATTCTCCTATTGCTAGGGAAACGATTGGCCAAATTTGCTAGGACAATATATTCCATGCTTACCAGGTTAAGTTCCTATGATGTGTTTGCAGTTCCCAAGCTGCAGGGAAAAACTTAGGCTGATGGTCAAGAAACAGTTGCTACTGAAGTCTGTTAGTTAACCACTGAACAATCTAAAGGGAAATGGTTGGCACCCCATCACTTGCTTCTTTTTACAGCTAACTGTCAGGGAACTATCCTGTATTGACCATAGTGGTGGACAAAGGAAAACTAAGATCTTTTCAGTTTCTAATTTCTTTGTTTTAGAGAGGAAAATTAAGGGAACCTATCGGACCTTTCAGCATGTATGAGGACTATGGTATTTCCTATCTTGGATGCTGTGTGTGTGTAGGGAAGCGGGGGGGCAGGGGGGGAGGGGAACGCCTCCCCTGAGCTGAGTCTTTCTTCCATGTGGCTCCCACAAATGGACGTTGTTTACTGTATTACACATGTGAGTAAGTGGACTTCATTAGAGGCGTTGATTGTTGAGTTTGTCCCATCAGTTATGTTTAAAACTTGTCTTGTCTAGAGACCGCTCTTTAAAATTTTCATCATTGCCAACTCAGGTTCGTCTCCATCAGTGTTAGTAAGGTTCAGCTCCATAGTGTGAGTGGTCTGACTGCCAACATCATTTTCAGCACCGTCTCAATTAGATTTGCTCCCAGTTGGGTTAGATGACATGTTGCTGTAAATGGAGTTGGGAGTTTGTGAGCTGTCTGTGCCAGAGCTCTTAAGTTGCTAATGCTGGTGGAAGTGAACTTGTACTGGCAAGATGGAGAAATTAAAACAAAACCAAAAAACAACAAAAACAAAATCCCCTGATGTAAGCAGGGCGTAAAGGTTGTGTTGGGTGTAGGCAGTAAGGTATATTTTACTCTGTGTTAAGTCTTTGCTTACTCTTTTCCTTTGGATCTGCTACTGGGATTTTCTCTCCACTTGGTTTAACTGGATTGTTCTGTTCCAGTCATAGGAGTTTAACCTGTTCTAACCTTTTCACTCCCTGCTTCTTCTAGTCCTCAACGATGGCAAACTGTACAGAATAATCATGCAGCACGGCCATTCCTAGATTTGCAATTAGTGACCTGTAAAATTAGCAGCACCAGAGACTATTGGCAGGAACCAGCTTTCCCCAGGCACTTTCCCATTCCCTCTGGAGAGTTAAGTTCAATTAGAGCTACAAATGCACAGCAGGGAATTTGCAAATAGTACAGTGCCACATGGCTCCATTTCTGTAAGAAAGGCAGAAAGGTATTTTTGACCTTCTGTGACCTTGATGCTCTAGCTGCTGCCCACTCTCTAACCTCCTTTTTCAGTATATTGCTTAAGAATATAGCTTTTTCTCATTTGTTCAGTCATTTATTGTACAACAATGTCCTTGACTATGTTCAGTCTGTGTGGGTTTCCCCTCCTTTGGTCATAGTGCGGCAACTTCTCACCATATAGTAACTTGTTTGTTGCATGGATTTCCTTCTTCCTCATTTTCCTTGACCTCAGTGCAGTCTTGAATCCTGGACCAGCCGCATAACTCTCAAGCCATCTCTGACTGACTTCCTCCTCTCTTGACGTAGCTCCTACTGTCAAACCACTCTGGTTCTGGAGATGACTTTTCTGCATCAAAATTCTTTCGCTTACAAGTCCCACAAAGCTTAATTTTGGCTCTCTTCCCTGCCTCTGCCAAACCAGTCTGTGTTCACTTCGGGTTACTTTCTCTCAAACACTTTTATTTTGGTCATATACAGAGCATACATGTCTCTCATCTTCTATAACAAATGGTCTCTGTTTACCCTTTCTGCCTCTTGTCCAAGTAATTCCTCTAGTTAATGTCTGATGTGAACAAGTGCATCCTCCAAATAATGTTTTTTCCCTCTTTCCTTGAGTTGTACATCCCATTTGCCTCCACTGCCTATCACATTGGAGTTGTCTATCGTCCTGCCCTTTCCTTCCTTCATCTTCTGTGTCTGCCAATCTTTCTACTTTCCAAAGTGCTATGAGAATGTAGTCAATATTTCTAACACCCTCTGATGATGAAGAGCTATAAAAATGCAACACATCTGCAACATTGACTCTACTGCTGCTGAAATCTCATTCATGTCTCTTGCCTTGACAGCAGCAAATATCTTCTCTCTGGCTTCCACGAGTGTCATGGTGATATTTTGAATGTCCTCAGCTATTGATATGGCTCTCCCTATAACCATAACAATTAAATACAGCAATCCTTGATAATTTTGTTTAGTTGTACCTACTTTCTTCAAAAACAGTCTAGTATTTATTAATATGGGTAGTTTGAAGTCTATTATTCCATTATTAATCATAGCATACTAGAACTCTAGAGCTGGAAGGAACCTTGAGAGGTTGCCTAGTCCAGTGTTCCTCAACGACCAGTCTGTGGACTGGCACTGGTCCCTGAGATCTCCCTGACACAGTTTAGGAAGACAGCGAGTCAGTCCCCGGTATCAAAAAAGTTGAGAAACACTGACCTAGTCCACCTCCCGCATGCTGAGGCAAGGCCAAATAAACCTAGACCATTTCTCATAGGTGTTTGTCTTATCTGTTCTTGCATGCCTCCAATGACTGAGATTCCACAACCTGCCTTGGCAACCAATTCCAGTACTTAACTATCCTTCTAGTTAGGTGAAATATTAGGAAAAACTTTCTAAATTTCCCTGGCAGCAATTAAACCAATAATTTCTTGTCTAACCTTTTGTGGGCATGGAGAACAATTGATCATTGTCTTCATTTTATAACGGTCCTTAACGTATGTTATCAGGTGTCTCCTCGGTCTTCTTTTCTCAAGACTAAACATGCCCAGCTTTTGTAATCTTTCTTCATAGGTCAGGTTTTGTAAACCTTTTATCATTTTTTGTTGCTCTTCTCTGGACTCTGGAATCTGTCCACATCTTTCCTAAACTGTGGCACGCATGACTGGACACAGTAACCCCAGCTGAGGCCTCACCAGTGCCCAGTAGAGTGGGACGTTTACCTCCCATGTATTACATCTACTCCAAATTGATATTTGTTGTTTTCACAACTACATCACATACTGACTTGAGTGTAGGCTCGGCAGGATTCAATTTAAATGGTAAATGTCGATTTCAGCTGACACGTTGAAATTGACTAAAAAAGTAGCCAGCTGTAAC
Organism: Chelonoidis abingdonii; assembly: GCF_003597395.2. NCBI lineage: Eukaryota > Metazoa > Chordata > Testudines > Testudinidae > Chelonoidis > Chelonoidis abingdonii. The sequence goes on from NC_133769.1 coordinate 101,205,328, forward strand.
AGTGGGAGTGCAGTCTCCAACCGCATTGTACCTGCAGGGATTGCGTGATACCGGCCCTCTTGCAGTGTAGGGATCCCTCTGCAGCCTGCTGTCATAGATCTGCTCCCTCATTCCTGTGACAGTAGGGCTGCACAGGGCCCCCTATGCTGTCACAGGGCTGGTGACACCCAGTCCCTGCAGGTGCAAAATGTGGGGAAAGCCGTGGCCAGGACCAGCAGGAGGAGGACAAGCCCCTAGCTGTGAGGGAGGCCACCCAACTCCTGAATGGCTCATTGTTATCCTCTTGACAGCCCTGCCAGTAGGTCTTTGCTCTGTCCTGTCAGGACTGCAGCCTTCCCCATATCTTGCACTTGCAGGGATCAGGTGCCACCAGCCCCACAGACGTGCAAGTAACCCTCTGCAGCTCTGCTGTCACAGCCCTGCTTACCAGCCGTCAGTGTGGAAGCTGTCCCTGGGCTGGAACTATTGAGTCCCTGGCCACTGGATACTGCTGGTCCTCCTCCTTGCAGTCCTGGCCTGAGGGGGGGTCTCTACTCTTCTGGGCTAGAACCACATCCTCCTCCGCACCTTGCGCCCCTGTGTCTTGGGCCCTTCAGTTGTGCAGGGAACCTCCCAGAGACCTCTGCCGTCCTGCTGTCAGTGCTGTTCTAACTCCACTCCTGCTCCTTAATTTCCAGCAACTGTAAAAATAAAAATCCATAAAAACTGAAGAAAATTCTCAAATAAAAAGTAGGGCTGTCAATTAATTGCAGTTAACTCACATGATTAACTCAAAAAATCAATTGCAATTAATTGCACTTATAACAATAGAATACCAATTGACATTTTATTAAATATTTTCGGAGGTTTTTCTACATTTTCAATATTGATTTCAATTACAACACAGAATACAAAGTGCACAGTGCTCACTTTATATTATTATTTCTGATTACAAATATATGCACTGTAAACAAAATAAATAGAATTTTTCAGTTCACCTTATACAAGTACTGAAGTGCAATCGCTTTATCATGGAATTGTAACTTATAAAATGAGATTTTTTTTGCGGTGTACATACTGCGACTTACAAAAACCAAAATACAGTGTAATATACATTTAGCGACTTACAACGTCACTCATCTACTACTTATTCTGCGAGCCGCTTAAGACAAACATGTTTGTTTACTGTTGAAAGGCAGGGAGATCTACAGTTTGCCATGTGCCAATTCTTATGTAATGTCACCACAATGAAAGTGAGAACAGCATCTACATAGTCTGTTGTACGCGCGTTGACAGAGGTATTTATGTGCAGATATGCTAAACAGCATTCATGAATGCCCCATCCAATGCTTTGAGTCGCACCGAAATTCCACAGGACGATGCTCCATGCTGATGATGCTGTTAAAAAAAATAAAGCATTCAATTTAAATTTGTGACTCATAATCCTTGGGATAACTGTTGTCTTCCTATTCTGTTTTACTTGCATCTGCATATAGTTTTCATGTTATAGCAGAGATCTCGAGATATGCACCCAGCCACATGTCGTATAAGAACACTTTCACAGCAGATTTGACAAATGCCAAACGTTCTAAAAGTGAGATTTCTAAAAATAGCTACGCCACTTGAACCCCATAGGTTTAAGAATCTGAATGCCCCATCCCAATATCTGAGAGGATGACAAGGTGTGGAGCATGCCTTCAGAAAGTCTTAAAAGAGCAAATCTTCTGATGCGGAAAGCTGTGATAAACCGGCAAACCACGCAAAAAGAGAACAATAACTTCTGCTGAGAGGGCATCTGAGTCAGATTGCATGAAAGATGAGCTATGTGTCAGTCTGCACTGCTTTGGATGCGATTATCGGAGCAAAACCCATCATCAGCGATGGACACTCTCTGGAATGATGGTTTGAAGCATAGAGGACATATGAATGTTTTTAATACAGTGGTTGCTGCAATTTTTTTTTTTTGTTTGCGGACCACTTGGAAGAATTGCTGAGGGTCTTGGCTGGACACTTAATGATCTTTCCAAATGTTGTTGTGTACCAATTAAAAACTAGACTATTATAAAGCACTTTGGATAAAACCGCTATGATATAATAAGCCGCCTTAAATAATCGTTTTTTTGTTCTACAGAAATAAAACACACGCACTCATATTTTAATAGCAGTAGTTCTTAGCTTTCTAATGCAATGGATGTCCCTCTCTTCCCCAGCTGTGGCAGCCCCGAGCTGAGCTGGAGAAGAGAGGTGTCTCTCCTCTTTCCCCTGCTGTGCAGGCGCCCCCAAGCGGGGCTGAGGAGAGGAGGGAGTCTCTCCGTGGCAGCCGCGATCCATGCAGCGGGAAAATCCGCTTCTTTTCTCTGGCGTGCCACAGCCCTTGCAGTCCCGAATTCCCCCCACCCCTCTTCTACCCCACTGCCCCCTCCCACCTGCCCCCTATTGCCCGCCAAGGCCACCGATCTCGACCTTACATGTGTGTCTTCTCAGGGTCCAGCACCTTAATGTAGTGGAGCCAGCTACCTGCACAAGTCCACTAACTAGGTGGTGGCCCGTTCGATTGTCTTGTGGTCGGCGCCCAGGTGTGGCACCTTAGAGGGAAACTGTCGCGCGGAACCACGCTAATGGAGTAGTGCGTCCGCAGAACCACAGTTGAGAACCTCTGCTTTAGTGCATTGGCACGTAAATATCTTTGTAATGCCAGTTACAAAAGTGCCATGCGAATGCGCGTGTTAAAACTCACTTGTCAGGTACATTGTAAACAGGAAGCAGACAGCAGTTATCTCCTGGCAAATTAACCACCTTATTTGTCTGAGTGATTGGCTGACAAGAAGTGCAGGTTTTTTTGTACATAATTCTACGATTTAAGGTTCAGACTTTTCATGATAAAGAGATTGCACGTATGGTACTTGGTATAAGATGGATTGACGAATTAGCAAATATTTCTCATAGACTCATAGAACTTTAAGGTCAGAAGACCAATATGTCATCTAGTTCTGACCTTCCTGCACAAAGGCAGTCCACAGAATCCTGACCCGATCGCACTTTCTATAACAAAACTCCTAACTATAATCTGAGTTACTGAAGTCGTCAAATTGTGGTTTTTGAAGACCTCAAGCTGCAGATCCACCAGCAAGTGACCCATGCCCCATGCTGCAGAGGAAGGCGAAAAACCTCCAGGGCTCTGCCAATCTGCCCTGGAGGAAAATTCCTTCCCGACCCCAAATATGGCGATCAGCTAAACCCTGAGCATGTGGGCAAGACTCACCAGCCAGCACTCAGGAAAGAATTCTCTGCAGTAACTCAGATCCCATCCATCTAACATCCCATCACAGACCACTGGGCATACTTACCTGCTGATAATCAAAGATCAATTGCCAAAATTAAGCTATCCATCATACCATCCCTTCCATAAACTTATCAAGCTTAGTCTTAAAGCCAGATATGTCTTTTGCCCCCACTACTCCCCTTGGAAGGCTGTTCCAGAACTTCACTCCTCTAATGGTTAGAAACCTTCGTCTAATTTCAAGTCTAAACTTCCTAGTGGTAAGCAGTATACCCATTTGTTCTTATCCTACATTGGTACTAAGCTTGAAATAATTCCTCTCCCTCCCTAATATAATCCCTCTGATATATTTAAAAGAGCAAGAATATCCCCCCTCACCTTCTTTTGGTTCTGGCTTAAACAAGCCAAGCTCTTGAGTCTCCTTCATACGGCAGGTTTTTCCATTCCTCAATCATTCTTATGTAGCCCGTCCTCCTGAACCTGTTCAAGTTTGAATTCAATCCCTTCTTGAACATTGGGAGACCAGAACTGCACACCCAGTATTCCAGATGAGGTCTCACCAGTGCCTTAAATATAATGGTATTACCTCCTATCTCTCTACTAGAATACCTCGCGTGATTGCATCCTAAAACAACATTAACTTTTTTAAAACGGCCATATCACATTGGCGGCTCATAATCATCCTGTGACAACCACATACCCAAGGTCCTTCTCCTCCTCTGGTTGCTTCCAACTGATGTGTCCCTAATTAGTAACTAAAATTCTTATAATTAATCCAAGTGCATGACCTTGCATTTTCACTATTAAAATTTCATCCTGTTAACCTATTAGTCCAGTTTACAAGGTCATCAGATCTTTGCCTGTATGATATCCCAGTCCTTCTCTGTGTAGCAAATACCCTCCAGCTTTTGGTGTCATCCCGCAAACTTTATTAGCACATTCCCGCTTTTCTGTCCAAGGTCAGTAATAAAAAGTTAAATAAGATTGGTCCCCAAAACCGATCCTTGAGGAACTCCACTAGTACTCCTTCCAGCCTGACAGTTCACCCTTCAGTACGACCCGTTGGAGTCTCCCCCCTTTAACGCAGTTCCTTATCCACCTTCAATTTTCATATTCATCCCGCATCTTTTTCCAATTAACTAATAATTCCGCCACGTGGAACCGGTCAAATGCCTTACTAGAAATCGAGTAATTAGATCTACTGCATTTCCTGTCTAAAAATCCGTCACCTTCTCAAAGAAGGCGATCAAGGTGGTTTGGCACGGATCCTAACAAAACCTTTTGTAAAACCAATGTTTGCAATTTGTCCCAATTAGCATTAACCTCAATGTCCTGACTACTTTCTCCTCAAAATTTTTCCAAACCTTACATAACTACAAATGTCAAACTAACAGCCTATATGTTACTCGGATAACTTCTTTTCCCTCCTTAAAGATGGAACTATGTTAGCAATTCTCCAGTCATATGTAAACAACCCCTGAGTTACCGATTCATTTAAAAATTCTTGCTAAAGGGCTTGGCAATTTCAATGTGCCAGTTCCTTTAATATTTTGGATGACAGATTATCTGGGCCCTGATTTTGTCCCACGTTCAAGTTTGGCTTCTACTCAGATATGGTAATAGATCTACCTCCATATCCTCTATTCCCTTTTGTCATCCTTCATCATCCTAAAGCCCTCATTAGCCTTATTAAAAGACTGAGGCAAAGTATTTATTTAGATATGGGCCATGCCTAGTTATCCTTAACTCCATTCCATCCTCAGTGTAGAGCGGTCCCACTTCTTCTTTCTTGTTTCTTTCTTATTTAATAGGCTATAGAAACCTTTTACTAATTGGTTTAATTCTTTTGCAAGGTCCAAACTCGACATGGCTTTTAGTCTTCTCACTTTATCCCTACATGTTATGACTCTCTAAAGTAGTTCCTTGCCTAATCCCACCCATCTTCCACCTCCCTTGTAGGCCCTTGCCTATGCTTTTTCTTAAATATCACTTCTCTGAGATCTTGCTCATCCAGCTTGGTCTACACCACCTGCACTATGGTTTTTCCCTTTCTTGGGATGCATGGCTCGATATTTCTGCAGCTTTGACTTAAAAAGTAATTCAGGCCTCCTCCGCATTTAGATCCACAAGTTCTTCATCCAATCCACTTCCTAAACTAAATTTCCTTAATTCGTTAAAGTAAGCCCGTTGAAGTCAAAAAACCCTAATGCCCAGATCTATTTTTGTTTATCCTTCCATCTAGTTTTGAACTGAATTAGTTATGATCACTCAACACCCCAAGGTTGTCCCCCGTACAATCATTTTCTTCTATGAGGTCCTCGACGTGTTCAACCAAAACCAAAATCTAAAATGGCATCCCTCTTGTTGGTTCCCCTTTTTCAACTTACCCTTTTTTTTGGTGAAGAATCCATCCAGCTATCACATCCAGAAAAATCTGAGCCCCATACTTCTTCTTACTAGTACTTGTCCTCAAGTCATATCTGGGAAGTGAAAAGTCGCCCATTATCACGACAATCCCCTTGTGTTTACTTCACCTGAAAAATTAAAGAGGTCTCTATCCATATCAAATCAGATCCCGGCAGTCTGTAGCACACCCAAGCACTATTCAGGGGACCTCTAGTCAGCTTTTCTTTCCCAGTGTGATTTTTTGCCCAGAACATGAGCTGTCTCTCCATTCCATCACTTCTTATTCTTTACAGTTAACCTATAAATTATATATTATGCAACTCCCACCACCTTTGCCTTATTTCCTGTCTTTCCTAAAACAGCACTAGCCTTCAATACCCTGTAACCCAGTCATGACTACTATTCCCACCATGTTTCTGTTATCTCTATAATATCTGTTTTCACTTCTGCACCAAGTACTCTAATGTTCCTCCATTTGTTCTCTAGGCTCCTCGCATTAGTGTCAGACATCTTAATTTTGCCATTTGGCTTCACTGACATCTTTAACACGGTTAGGCCACAGACATTCTACCACCGGCCAATCAAACGTTTAGACTGGTTCTACACTACCCTTATCCTCCTATTCAAATTCTCGGTCCGCGGAGGTTATCCCCTTCTTACTTGTTTCCTCCCCTCAAGTAAATTCCAAGCGTGAGATCACCTGGAAGAATCTAGCCAACTATCTCCCACATTCCATTTAAAAAGCTTACTCTAATCAGTTGCAAATATTATAATAAAAATAAATATAAAGTGAGTACTGAAACACTTTGTGGTTCCGTGTTGTAATTGAATTAATATATTAAAAATGTAAAAACATCCAAAATATTTAAAATAAATATTCTGTTGTCGTGCAACAAGCACAATTAATTTATTTATTTAAAATAGTAAAGCAGCAAAGAATCCTGTTGGCACCTATACGACTAACAGATCTTTTGGAGCATGTGAGCGTGTGGAATACCGCACTCGTCAGATGCATGTAAGTGGAATTTTCCAGGGGCAGGTGTATACTATGCAAGCAAAGCAGAGATAACACAAGGTAACTTCAGTCAGGGAGGATGAGGCCCTCCTTCTAGCAGTTGAGGTGTGAAAACCAAGGGAGGAGAAACTGGTTTTGTGATTGGAAAGCCCATGTCGCAGTCCTTTGTTTAATCCTGAGCTGAGGTGTCATATTTACAGAATGAACTGCAGCTCAAGCATTTCTCTTAGAAGTCTGTCCTGAAGTTTTTGCTGCAGATGGCCACCTTAAGATCGCTATACGTGTGGCCAGGAAAGGTGAAAGTGTTCTCCACAGGCTTTTGTATATTGCCGTTCTAATAATCTGATTGCATCCATTTATCCTTTCGTAGAGACTGTCTTTTGGCCGATGTACATAAACAGAGGGCTATGCTGCAGTATGATGCGTATAATTACATTGGTGAACGTGCAGGGAATGAACCGGTAATGTTTGTGGCTGATCTGATTAGGTCCTGTGATGGTGTCGCTGGTGAGATATGTTGGGCAGAGTTGCAAATCGAGGTTATGTTGCAATGGAATTTGGTTCTGAGCCCCTAGAGTTACTATGGTGAGGTGTGCAGTTTACGGTGAGAATAGTGCTTCAGGTTGCAGGTTTGTCTGTGCGAGGATTGGCCTGCCAACTGAGGCCTTGAAAGTGTGGATCATTGTCCAGATGGGTTGTAGATCCCTGATGAAGCATTGAGGGGTTTTTGCTGGGGACTGTATGTGATGGCCCAGTGGATTCTGTTGTATTCTTGTCCTTGGGTTTTCTTGCAGTAGGAGCTTCGGTACATGTCTGGCTCTGTTGACGTTTCCTAATTCCTCGTCGGTACGGTAGTTTTGAGAATGCTTGGTGAAGATTTGTAGTGTTGTCGCTGTCGAGGGGTTAGAGCAGATGCGGTTGTTCCTCATCTTGGCTGTAGAAAATGGATCGTGTGGTGAAGCCCGGATGGAAGCTGGGAGCATGAATGTAGGCATAGCGGGTCGGTAGGGTTTTCGGTATAGGATGGTGTTGATGTAACCGCACTTATTTGCACCGTGATGTCTAGGAAAGTGGACTCTCCGTGTAGATGGTCGCAGACTGAGGTATGGTGGGTGTGGAAGCTTGAAACGTGGTGGAAATTTTCCAGAGTCTCCTCCCATAGGCCAGATATGTCATCAATGTAGCGTAGGTAGAAGAAGGGGCGTGAGGACAAGATCCGCCCGTGCAAAACCTCGATGCACCTCCTGCCCACAATATCTACACCCAAGCCGACACCATCCACAGGACCTAAACCAAGATCAGCCACAACACACTGGTTCATTCACACGCCACATCCACCATGTAATATATTGCCATCGTATCCAGCAATGCCCTCGCATGTACATCAGCAAAACTGAACCAGTCTCTCGAAAAGATAAATGGACACAAAATCAGATATTAGAATGGCAATATAAGAAACATGTAGGAGAGCACTTCAACCTACCTGGCCACACTATAGCAGATCTTAAGGTGCCATCTCAGCAAAAAAACCTCGGACTAGACTTCAGAGAGAAACTGCTGAAGCTTCATTCATCTGCAAAATTTGACACCAATAGCTCAGGAATTAAACAAAGACTGTGAATGGCCTGCCAGCTACAGAACCAGTTTCTCCTCCCTTGGTTCACACCTCAACTGCAGAAGAGGGCCTCATCCTCCTTGATTGAACTAACCTCGTTATCTCTAACTTGCTTGCATATATATACCTCCCCTGAAATTTCCACTATGTGCATTCCGGATGCAATTGGTTCTTCCCAAAAGCTCATGCCTCCAAAACGTC
>NC_133769.1:101213923-101218674 GCF_003597395.2 Chelonoidis abingdonii
TTAGACGAAAGTTTCTAGACCATTTAGCAGGAGTGAGTTCTGCGAACAGCCTGTCGAGGGGAGTAGTGGGGGCAAAAGACATATCTGGCTTTAAGACTAAGCTTGATAGTTTATGGAAGAGATGTTTGGACGGATATCTTAATTTTGGCATTGATCTTTGATTTCAGCAGGGTAGTATGCCCAGTGGTTGCGAAGGGATGTTAGTGGACTGTGGATCTGAGTTACTGCAGAGAATCTTTCCTGACTGCTGGCTGGGGGAGCCTTGCCCACATTGCTCAGGGTTTAGCTGATCGCCTATTTGGGTCGGGAAGTGTATTTTCCTCCAGGGCAGATTGCAGAAGCCCTGGAGGTTTTCGCCTTCCTCTGCAGCATGGGCATGGGTCGAGCTTGCGGCGTGGATTCTCTGCAGCTTGCAGGTCTTCCAAACCACAATTTGACGACTTTCAGTAACTCAGATATAGGTTAGGAGTTGTATATAGAAGTGGATGGGTTAGGATTCTGTGGCCTGCTGGTGCGGGAGGTCAGGACTAGATGATCATATTTGGTCCCTCTGACCTTAAAGTCTATGAGTCTTATGCGAAAATATTTGTAATGTCAATTCATTTTCATACAGTCCAAGTGCAATCTTTTATCATGGAAGTTTGAACTATAAATGTGAATTATGTACTCAAAAACCTGACTTCTTGGTCAGCAATCACTCAGAACAAATAAAGGTTTGGTTTCAATTTTGCAGGAGATAGCTGTCTGCTTTCCTGTTTACCTGTTTCCTGGGAAAGTGAGAACTAGGGCATTCGCATGGCACTTTTTGATACCTGGCATTACAGATATTTATTTGCCGATGCACTAAAGCAGAGGTTCTTAACTTGTGGTCTGCGGACCACTTCCATTGCAGGTGGTCGCGGACAGTTCCTCTAAGGTGCCACACCTGGGTGCCGAACTAAGACATATGAAGGGCCACCACCTAGTGTTAGTTGGAGCTGTTGCAGGTGTGGCTCATAATTAGGGTGCCTGGACCCTGGGAGCACACATGTAAGGTGAGATGGTGGCCTTGGGGCAATAGGGGGCAGTGGAGGGCGTGGTGAGAAGAGGGTGGCTGGGGGAATTTGGGACATGCGGGCTGTGGCAGCAGAGAAAGAAGCGATTTTCCCCAGGCTGCATGGATGCGGCTGCCGGGAGGCTCCCTCCTCCTCCTCAGCCCGGCTTTGAGGGGCTGCACAGCAGGGGAACGGGGATGAGACACTTCCTTCTCAGCTTCAGGCGTCGGGGCTGCCACAGTGGGGAGAGAGGGCACATCATTGCATAGAAGCTAAGGGCTACTGATTTTAAATATGAGTTGTGTGTTTTTATTTTTCACAAAAAACGATTTAGGGGCTTTATATATATATAGCGGTTTTATCCAAGTGCTTTTATAATAGTTAGGTAATGGTACAAACAACATTTGGAAAAGATCATTAGTGGTTCCCAGGGACCCTCAGCAATTTCAAGTGGGTCTGCAAAAAAAAAAAAAAATAGTGTTGAGAACCACTGTATTAAAATTCATATGTCCCTTCATGCTATCAAACCATCTATTCACGAGGACGTGTCCATGCATCTCTCTCTTTGTCTGTTAGTCTATAAGGTGCCACAGGATTCTTTGCTGCTTTTACAGATCCAGACTAACATGGCTACCCCTCTGATACTAAAATAGTAATGATAGTCATGATGTGTAATTGAAGTAATACAGCACCTTCTGCCATGAAGCAGTTATCTTTACAAAGTCTCTCTATCTAACTTCCAGCTGTTTCCAACAATTCAGCTACTGGCAGAAACAGCAGTCTTGGCACAGATTTGCTTTCAACAATTTGGGTCTGGTCAGCTTTGCCTAGTTTTTCACTGAGGAACAAACAGCTGGGATAACATGCAGAGCTTGTTAAGACTCTAGAATACCCCCTTGCCAAACAATACCTACTGCTGTGTGTAGCAGCAGTTTAAAAACAAACTCTATGCAGGAGTGTGGAATTGCTACTTTCTTCATCACCAGCATTTTATAACTTTTGCATACAACTCTTCCCCCATCTGCCCTGGAGAAAGGAACAGCAGCAGAATGAATGACACTGAAGCAATCCTATTCAGTTTTACTCACTCCCTACCCTAACCTTGTCAAAGAAAAGGGGTGTCTGTATGGTGAAACTGCCTAATTTCTCCCCCAATTTGAATTTGCAAATGTAGGAGAGATTCTCTTCCTATCTCCAGGAAGAGTAAACAAACAAACAAACATACATTGATATGTTCACTTGATCTCCGCTGTAATTGCTAGAATAGGAGAGAGGCTAGGAAATCATAAGAAATTCCAAGGATGAATAGAATGGAGAAATCTCGCATATCCTTCCAGTCAAGGCAGTGTGACAGAATTGCCGAGGTAGGAAGTAGTATGAGCAATGAACGCATTTGGAGGTGAGGGATGAGAAGCTAGAATCTTAGTTCTTTTGGGGAGTGCGTGAAATACTTTTGCCCAAGTTTAGTAAGGTTATAATTTAAACTGTAACTGTCTAACATTATTTTCACGTGTCATAGTGTTGCACGGTTTGCAGGAAGGAGTTCATACCTTTGCTGCCATTGTTTAGATGGAGAAAGTTTTCTCCAAGACTGGGTTAACTAGACAGCAGCACACAGAAGTTTACACTGTAATTGTTCTATCTCCACAATGGAAAAAGACATTTAAAAAAAAAAAAGGTCCTGTGAAAAATAGCAATAATTATAGACACATCGCACAGGAGATGAAGTAGGAATAGCTTATGATTATTTCATGCCTGTATTTTCTTCTTCCATGCACTCTGGAATATGTAGTTTTTCAAACTAGTCTGATTTAGATGCATTGACTCACACAGAAAATAGGATGTCAGTAAGAAATTTTAATGTTAATTGTCTCTTTCCCCAAATCATTGCAGCTTCTTCTGTCCACCTGGACTTGGGTAGGCTTATAACCCCTTGTTTCTGTTCCTTACAATAGTTGCATTCACCTTTTCTGTTCTCTTGTAGAATGAGCCTCTGACCTCAGGTTATCATGGATACCCTGCGAGGGACAATCAAGTAAGAGTCTGATTACAGTAAACTGTGTGTGTGTGTCTGCTTGTGGATGTTCTGGCAGATGGCTTCCTAACACTGTTTGTTTTGGAATGGGGACTGTTTTATTTCACTGGTTGAACGCTTAAGGAGGTACACAGTAAATTAAACACATTCTTTGGCCATGCCACATATGGAATGTGGCTGCATGCATGATGAGGAGTTGAATGTGATCCCTCTGGTTCTCATTAAAAAATGTTCTCATCCATGGCTATTCTTTAAACTGGACTTTGGATCTAAATCCCAAATACCCACTCTGTCTCCTCAGTATTACTCAGTGTAGATGTTCAGTCCATGGATGCTTTTCGGTCTGTTTTGTTCTTATTGCTGTAACTCTAGCAGCTGAGGAGAGATGAAACACAGTTTTTGTCTGAGGTATCTTCCCTTGCAGTGCTGCTGAAGCGTAGAACAATGTGGCCAGGATGGGTTGCTTCTAGCTCTTATGAATTTGCCTTGGTGCTTTTTGAGTCCTGCAGGACCCATGCCCCATCCGCCAACTGAGGATATTTTAATTTTAAAGTAGTAAAGATGATATGGTTTGGTCTATTGAAGCCATCACAACATCCCCTTCCCACTCCGCAGAAGGTAGGAAAGGCCAGCTGATGATGAGCCTGTGTAGAGCAGGGGAGGAGAGGGCCATCATAAATTATCTTTCTACCTTTCCATTGTGAGGATATTTGTCACCCTTTGCCTGTTGCAGCTTACAAGTCAACATTGTCCAGGAAGAAGTCCTGAAGCTTGTCTGAAACCTTTATTCTAACTCTGGAATTGAATTTTATGGAGATTTGTGAGGGACCTAAGCAAGGAGTATGGACACGTGCTCAGTAGAAGTGCAGCTATGTTTGTATCCAGTGTCACATGCTCTGGTTTTCTTTCAACAAACACAGTTGTGTTGCACTAATTCCCTCTCCCCCAAGCAAACAAACCAACCTCCCTAACCCTGTTGTTGGGACACCACATTCATGTGATGAATTTGTATCCATGCTTGCCATGATGCTGAACTGTTTGTATCTGTGCATTCCCAGGGAATTTGAAAAATTATTCCATAGTGGTTCCATGGGGGTGAGGGGATTGGGTTGGGTGACCAGAGCAAGGGCATATAGAGTGACGCACCAGAGCCTGTGGTGCAGCATAGTCTGTGATCTCCTACTGCACAAAGTGCTGGAAAAAACAGGTGGACCAGCCATACCAGTTAGGGTATGCCCAGCTATACTGCAAAAAGAAAAGCCTTGTCTGTGCTACAGTATTTTGGCATTGCAGCCATCTGTATGCCTTATTTTAACTATCAAGACCCTGGCTGAGAGCAAGTACGATTACAAGCCTTGCCATCATTGAATCCTACACTGGGTTTCTCTACATTATTGTAGAGACAAGGACAGAAAATATAAGTGTTATAGCTACAATGGCTGAGTTAGTTCTGCCAGTACAGTGTTATAATGCTCCTGGCCCCACCATTTAGTATTAGATTTGACCGTTCAGAATGCTGGCTCTGTCATCCATCCATGTAAGAGGGGACCGAAGAATTGACATTCTGTGGACCGAAGAATTGACATAAGGAGGAAGGGTAGTATACGTACCAGACTAACAGGTGATGCTGGTGGTACAATGTCTGTGCATAACGGGGTAAAGAATGTCAGTGAAGCCAAAAG
>NC_133769.1:101221792-101223367 GCF_003597395.2 Chelonoidis abingdonii
TGGGTAGGATTCTGTGGCCTGCTTTGTGCAGGAGGTCAGACTAGATGATCATATTGGTCCCTTCTGACCTATGAGTCTATCATGCAACTCTTCTTTTGGTTGCGTCTGGGGCTGAGAACACTTGCATTGGTACTTGTCCGCTCTCAGCTATGCTCCATCCTGTCTTCCAACTCCTGCCATTCAAGGCCATCCTGACAGCACCTGGGACGGTTTATGAACAGTCTTGAATGTTCTCCCTCACTTTGCACCCAGGGACAGCAATGGAGACACAAAAATAAAATACAAACTACAGCGTTTGTAACATGAACATGTTTAAACCTTATGTTGATTTGTCTGCAAAACAAAGGACCAAAATCAATTGCTGTTCAGCAGCCAGTCTAGGCATGCAATATGCCCTATTGTACACCCTTTCCTGATGGGTGCCCTGGCAATCAAATCTATCTCTTAACTGCATTATTATTTTATTTATAAGACAGTAGCTCCCAGATGCCCCAGTCAAGATGGAGATCCGGGGTGCTAAGCACTGTACCAATGCAGGATGAGTGCCTCTGCTCCAACTTGCTTATAATTGAAATATGGTCAGGGTGTGACAGTGGGTATAGAACACAAGGGGTGAGGCGGGAAGGGAGAAGACGAGGGTAATAGTAATGGAAATGCAATGTTGAATATATTAGTTAAATGTAGTAAGTTTCACAGTGGCTGGGGTTTTTTTTAAGGCGAGTGATGCACCAACAGAACAAGAACAGAAAATCAATCATGCAACAAATTAAAATGAGTTATTGAATAAATAATCAGACTCAAATCAAAGAACTTCCTCAAGAACTTTCATCCAAAGGAGGATAGTGTTCATCGTGGCTTGGGCCCAGAGTAAGTCTGGCAGCAGCTTGGGAGAGAGGTTGGTGAGACTGTACCGTGTGGTTGGCAACTGTGAAACTAATCCTTGGCCCTCATGAGGCATATGCAAATCCCCATTGTGCAGGACAGAATTATTCAAAGGATCCATTGGGACAAACAAAAAATGGATCCTTTGAATAATTCTGTCCTGCACAATGGGGATTTGCATATGCCTCATGAGGGCCAAGGATACTATGGCCCTCATGAGGCCATATACCCTGTGAGGCCATGGACACTATGAACAGGCTGAAATTGTGAACAAACAGCATCACTTAATCATAGGCCCTGCTATGGCCGCTGTACCCTGACAGATCATGAGTACATTCCAGGTGGGCACGGGAGCCAATGGATCAGCCAGAGTACGTGCTGGCAACTCTGCGTAGCACAATTGTGGCTCCTCCATGAAGGTGAGCACAGGTATCAACATACTAGCCAGTGTGTATAGGCATTTCAGATGGCAAGTTACTTCATGGAGATTTCCTGGCAGGCCAAGCAACCTCAATTTTTAGCTGTCATGTTTTCACTTTAGTAAATCTCTCTGTAAAATGATTTTCCTTCCATATTTTCTCTTTGCTATTTCTTGATCTGTTAGGGTTTTTTCTTAGGCCTGGTCTACACTACGCGTTTAAACCGAATTTAGCAGCGTTAAACTGATTTAACCCTGCACCCGTCCACACAACG
>NC_133769.1:101225991-101279669 GCF_003597395.2 Chelonoidis abingdonii
ATATTGCTGGGTGGGTTAGGGGTACCACGGTTGTGGCCCCATACCCCTAGTCTCACTTTTGGCTCCGAGGCAGATGAAATTCAGACCTGGCTTTCACTAATGTGATTTCAAGCTTTTAGCTAATCTGATTGGGAGCCTCTAATCTGATAGCAGCAGAGAGCAAAGTCCTCTGCACACTGCCATCTCTACAATGCCAGACCCAGCCTGTGGCTACAATCTATCACCTGGTTCTTTGCAGTTCAGGGTGAGGGAGGTTATGTTTAGTAATTCAGGCTCTGTGCTAAAGTAATTGTGAGATGCAGAAACAGCAATCTGGTCTGTTGAATGAGATTTCTCCCTGCACTCTGACTGAGCTGGATTTGAACTGGTGATTTAGGCTTGAAGCCACAGAGGGATTTAGGTATTGCAATGCTGAACTTTTACTTCAAAAGCTTAGATGGAAAAGAGTTTAGGTGCCTGCAGAGTTCACAAAAACAACGAGGAGTCCGGTGGCACCTTAAAGACTAACAGATTTATTTGGGCATAAACTTTTGTGATACAGGGTTCAGCAGCAGCCAGGCAGGAGTTTTGTAGATCGTAGTGGAGCGTAAGTCTGGGAGTTAGGTGCCTAAATACCTTTATGTAGCCAGGCCTTAGTATTTAAAAGCTGCATAGCTAACTCTTTTCTGACATGTCACATTTATTTCTCTCTAAGAACTGTGCTGTTTTCTTACCAAGTCATTCTTTTAGCAGAAATGGCAAAACTGAATTTTACTTTCCAAATAAAAGTGCTCAGAGATAACTCAACCTTTCTTCCATTTCTTCCTATATGCCTTTTTCACTCCTTTGAATTTTAAGTGCCATTAATTGACATCTGCAAGCCTTTCACTGTTGTCTTTACACCATCTAGTGGATAAACCTTATCCATACATTCTTGATTGTTTCAGTTTTGTCCCTTTTCCTTCTTCTCCCTTCCAGGTAACTGTTCAAGGCCTCACTGGGTACGTGTGTGCTGCAATGTAAGCCCAGGGTTAGTGGCATTCGAGTCAGCTGACCTGTGTCTGGGAACCCTGGGCTTGAGCATCTACATTGTATTTTAAACCCTAGATTAAGAATTTTCTGATCATTATGTCTGAATCCAGGGTTCTGGCATCCACACTGCAGTGTGCAGACCTTAGTCAAAGTAACTATATCCCAGAGTCCCTAGTCCTCAAAATGTGGCTCTAGAAATGCGGTGCACTGTGGGAAAACTTTACTCCTCCCCTCCCCCCGCATGTTACCAGGAAGCCGCTCAAAGGCTCGATTGTTTCGCTCTCCATTGCAAACCTAGGAGTTTGTTTGCAGATCAGTGATCAGACCAGAATGGGTTAATGCTGACCTAAACAACTGCCGTTTGCCAAGGAGTGTGTGGGAGGCATTTCTGTTTTCAACAGAGTGGATTGCAGGTTGTTGGGATAGAGAGGATTAAGGAAGATTTCCTATGGAATTGTGGATTACTTCCGGCTGACTCCCAGCACGTGAGTCAAGGAGACCTGCAACTACACTGCAGAGCAATAGGGCTTGGACCCTGGGTCTGAGCCCTGGATTAGCGCAATTGCAGCATAAATGCAAGGGGGGTTAGCCAGACTCAAGCCTGGGCTTACATTGCAGTGTAGACATACTCACTGATGCAATGTGAGAGTAGTCAGGTCTGTGTTACAGAGTGTATCCTAATTCCTTTCCAAGTATTTAACTTTTTTACTGTCATCAGATGCAGCACTGAATAAATTAGAATAGGGATTCCTATGGAGGCCATATCTGTCACAATCTCAGTAATACCAGCCAAGTATATTACATTCTGGCTTATGATGGCTAAATCTCTGGGCTGCTCCTGTGGTCTCCCTGTGCTTTGCTTCATTGTAGTCCTGCTGGCCTTTCCTGCCAGAGCAGTCACCTATGCTTGATATGATGGGAGCAACAGGAGTAGGAGAGCGTGTGTGGCTGGTCCACCAGGGCACAGGACTGGATAGAGCTTTATTTGTTTGAAGGGAAAAAGGAAAAGCTTCTGTTGCAGCATACAGTACTGTGTTAGGGGCTGTGTTTGAGCTGTTTGCTGTGAGGATGGGGAGCACGGTAGGCAGGGCTGTGAGGTTTCCTAGGAATTGTGGGTTTGTTCTTTGGGTGACTGGTGCAGTCGCCCAAAGACATGAAAGTCACCCAGTCCAAAAGAGAATAGCAGAGGTAGTGGCAATACAAACGTCCTTAATGGTTGTGCCTCATCGTTTATCTGAAGGGGAACCACATGCATGGGTAAAGGGAATTCATTCTCTGTGCCAGTGGTTGTTAAACTTTAGCAACCCAAAGACCCCCGTTTTGATTTAAAAGCTGGTTTCTAGTTTTCCCGGGGGGTGCTCAACCCCCGCTCAGCCTCGGGCCCCACCCCACCTCTTCCTGCCTTCCCTCCATCCCATGCCTCCTTTCCCGCCTCTTTTCGCCCCCTCCCCCGAGTGTGCCCCATCCCTGCTCTTCCCCCTCCCTCCCAGCACCTTCTGCACGCCACTGAATAGCTGTTCCGCAGCGTGCAGGAGGCACTGGGAGGGAGAGGGAGGAGTTGATCAGCAGGGCCGATGGCCCTGGACATGACTTGTAGACCCCCTGGAGCCAGACATGACTCGTGGATAGGGCTGGATTAACTGTCTTGTTGGCATGGGGCTATTAGGTTTTGTGGGTCCCCTGTATGTGTCTTTTTCCTAGAACGGAGTTTGGTGCAGGGGCAGGGGATTAGGGTGCAGGAGGGAGTATGGGGTCTGGGAGGGAGTTTGGCTGCAGGAGGGGGATTCTGATCTGAGGCACGGGGTTGGGATGGAGGAGGAGGTGCCAGGTGCAGGCTCCGGCTGGGAGGCGCTTACCACAGGCAGCTCCCGGCCGGTGGTGCATCAGGGCTCAGGCAGGCTGCCTGCATACCATGACCCCACACCACTCCCAGAAGCGGCAGGGTGCTGGCACATCTCTGTGGCCCCTAGCGGGAGGGGGACAGCATGTATCTGTGCGCTGCCCATGCCCGCAAGTGCCACCTTCGTAGCTCCCATTGGCTGGGAACTAGCCAATGAGAGCTGTGGGGGCAGTACGCGGAGCTGCCTTCTCCCACCAGGAGCCTCAGAAACGTGCCAGCAGGCAGCTGCTTCTGAGAGCAGCATGGGGCATTGGCATGCGGGCTTGCCTTAGCACCACTTTTAATGGCCCAGAGATTGCTGCCTGTGATTTTATTTTTGCGGGGGCCCCTTTGAGTTGGGGCCCTGGGCTGCAGCCCCTAAAGCCCCTGCCTTTATCCGGTCCTGCTCGTGTACCCCAGTTTCAGAACTGCTGCTCTATGTGCTTTTCAGCCCTAGCCTCTCTGCTGAGTCTGCCAACAAAGGGACCAATTGTGGTGGTTTCTGTGGTATAAATACCTGCCTATTAGGCACTGACTGAGACTTCCAGAGCTCATTTCATGAGTCCTGCCAAACACCTCTTAGATACTGTAGGCATGTCTACGCAACAAAAATGACCTTCATTGCTATAGTGGAATAACTCCCGTGTGTGGACACTTTGTTCTGGAATAAATGTGACTTTATTCCAGAATGATTACTCCGAATTACTCCAGTTACTTCCAAATAGTTATTCTGTTATGACTCTGCCCATCAGTTTCCCTATTCCATATTTCTCTAGTGCATTTCAGGCCAAAGTGCTTTAAAAACAATATCTGGAATTTGCTCCAGCCACTTCTGGAGTGAAGTGTGCCCTTTCCCCAGTGTAAATTGAATATGGTACTGTTCCTCATTCTGTTCCAGACTGCTTAGTTACATTGGTATGTGCCATATTCTGCCGGCAGAATGTAATTGCACAAATTGGGCCACAAAAGTGATCTTCAGCTACCATAAAGGGCTAGGGTTTAGAATGTTAGCTTGAAGCCTCATTTAAAAGATTGCACCTCCAGGAATACAGAATTCTAACATCATACTAATTTGGAGAGGAAAGTGCCATCCATCACATGGCAACTGCTACTTCATGCAGTAGCACAATTTTCCTTGCTGGTTTCCCATCCAAATACTTGCCAGGTCTGACCTTACTCCTCTTATGAGTACAGATGAGAATATAGTCCAAGGTAGTATGGCTGCATATGGTAACTGCTAGTAACAACTTTCAGTCACTGCCCCTTTGATCTGGCTTCAACCTTGAGGTAAAAGTTATCTAACCCAGTGGTTCCCAAACATTTTTCCTTCTTTTTTCTCGTTGGTATCTGACTAAATGTCTCTTGTTTCTGGTATTACTGGAAAGTCACTGCCAGAGTGGGAGTGCCCCTGCCAGCTTGACCTCTCACGCTTGGAACGTGCGAGGTCCCGCTGTGCAGAGGATATTATTTTGAGAACAAAATGGTGCCCTCTGTGCAGCAAAAGTGCTTGAATGCTGTTCCGACATGTTCCAGCCTTGTTTCAGGGACAGACCCCGCATAACCCATGGCAGACCTCCAGGGGTCCGGGAACCCTGTTTTGGGAACCACTGATCTAATCCATTTCCAGCTGAGCCACTGGCCTCTTGCCTTCTTATTCACTTATTGTTTTAACATGTATATTAGATTTCCTGAGCAACTTAGTCATAAAGATTTGTGTGTTCACTCCTACTCATGGTTATGAACTGGTCTGGATGAGCCATGCATCACTGGCAGAAGCTTTGAAAACAGGCAGTCTTTTGTGCTGCTTGATCCCTTTCTGGCAACTGGAAAATTCACAGATCTGTGCCTGGTTCTTATAGGCTCAGCACAGCCCTTTCGCCTCCTCCCATTCTCTTGTGATGTGTGGAATTCGGCAAGAAGTCTCTTTAGTGATGAAATGTAGTGAGTTTGCTGCCTCTCCCTGGGGAAGTGTACTGCAGAGCAGCCAAACTTCCTGGTGTAATCGCCTCACAGATACTCTACTGCTTCTGGGGTGTGTGTGTGTCTGTCTGTCTTTCTCTGCTGTGTACAGCATCTTCATGCCTTCTTCATTTGGGAAAGGGGGCGGCTAGCAGGGTCTCCCCATTGCCCTCTGACTGGTTTGGTGTGGGTCTGTTTCCTGAACCTTGGTTGTCCTGTTCCCTTTGCAGGAGCGGGGAAGTGTAGCAGTATGAATTGGGATTCCACATCGGGTGTAATCTTTTTTTTTAAGACAACACTTACTGTGGCAGGAAAATCTCTATCTGTGATTCAGAGTGTCTACATGGGGAAGAGTTCAGCCTCATCTGTCTTGTCTGTCTATCATGATAGTGCTTAGAAGCCCCAGTCATAGTCTAGGATTCTATTGTGCGAGGCTCTGTACAAACACAGAGCAAAGAGCTTACAGTCTTAAGGCTTGTCTACACAGGGAATTATTCCGGAATAGCTATTAATGACTAACTCCATGTATGCATGTAGTTATTCTGCAGTAAAATCCTCCCCTACACATAAGATCAGATGAGTTGAGGTTAGAGTGCTAAAACCTTCTACTTCACTACTTTTCCAGCTTTTTGTCAGCAAGGAGTAAAATGTTCGTACTCTGTACTAGATAGGCCCAGTAATACGTTTTGTGATTGACCTAACATGCAACTTCTTGCAGAAAATAAAGAGATTCTGTTCAGAAAACTGAGATAAATATCTGGGCAAAAATAATCTGAAACAGAAATTTAAAGGAAGGGAGAAATCTGGGAAGCAGTCATGGTGAAAGATATTGAGGAGTGATATTGACCAATGTGATAGACATGAGATTAAAATGTAGCATGGTCACAACAACAAACCAGTTTAACTTAAGAGTGCATACATAGCGACTTTTAACAGAGTAGGAAGGGAAAAGACCTCCTTGAGACATCTCTGATTATATGTGGCTTAATATGTCCAGGTCTATGCACCTCAGTATCAGTAAGATATTGACCGATTGGAAGGAGTTTAAAGCAACATAAATGATGACGTTTTGGAAGAAAAGAGTAAGAAGGGTGCTCAGAGTGGGGTTGCAGGTTCTGGGAGGGAGTTAGGGTGCAGGAGGGCGCTCAGAGTGCAGGTGTAGGCTCTGGGAGGGAGTTAGGGTGCAAGAGTGCTCAGGGTGGGGGTGCGCGAGGAGGCTTAGGGCTGGGGCAGGCATGAGGTGCAGAGCACTTACCTGGGGTAGCTCCTGTTTGATGCAGGGGGTGTGCAGGTGGCTCTGCGCAGTGCAGCACCGCCCCCATGGCCGTGATTCTGGGAGCTGCCCCCCTCTTCCCCCGGCAGGCTGGGCCACCCAGAACGCAGGGGCTTTAGGGGCTGCAAGGCCCTGGGCTAAGGGGGCCCTGGGGCTCTGGCCTGCAGCTCTAAAGCCCCTTTCGGAATGCGGCCCTGGAGTCACGGGCCAGAGGACTCAAGAGGAGCAGGGGCAGCTGTGCAGCCAGTGGCTGGAGGAGATTCGGCGCTTTCCCCCAGGGAAGGTGAGAAACAAGGGGTCTGATTAGGAGTACTGAGCTCAAATTGAGAGCAGGGAGATCTAGGCTGACAGAAGGTGATCAGTCTGAGGCTCATGGGGTCAGAACTAAAACTGTGCAAACTTAATGTCTGTCTTGTGTAGGGATATTTTTTCTTAGGGCTATTTAGAGCGCTACTCAGTGAGGGGAGCAAAACCCCATGGGAGATGGGAAGTTGTCAGCTGCCTGTTTGTCTGTAGTTATCCTATGATTTGATATCTTCTGAACTGAAAAAAAACACCTCACATTTATTTAACATTTTTAATTCTGAAAGATCCCAAGACACTTTACAGATTTCGTCTCTGAGTATCCATAAATATCTGCACACAGCACTGCAACCACCACATAGCTGACTGCAACGTTTTTTTAAATTGCATGCTGCAACACCACATAGCAGTAGATTATTCATTTTCAGTTCTGATGTGAGCCACACACCAGTCCGCACAAAGAAAAGGAGTTTTGGAGAGGAGGCACCTTTGGCTGTATATGGGATTGATGTCATTACATGATTAGGAAAACTGTTACTGAACAGAACCAATAAAGGGCCTATTGTGTGCCACATGGGAGGAGATAGCTGGTCTATGTGGCTGTATCTGTGTTTTGCCAGAAGAGGGCACCTAGTGCATAGCAAACGCCAAATATTAAAGTGGAAACAATTCAAGACTCCAGAGCTGGATCTATCTACAGAATGGATGTACAAAAAAGCCAAGTGTAGGAGCGTAAAGATTTCTCCTTCCTCTCCTGAAAGCCATTGTCATTTTCTAAGTGAGTCTTTTAGACTCTTCTGTCACTACACATTTGTTGTGTGCAGTGTTGTTGTTGTGTGTCAGTCCCAGGATATTAGAGACACAGTGTGAGTAGATAATCTCTTTTATTGGACCACCTTCTGTCGGTGAAAGAGCTAAGCTCTCGAGCTTACACAGAGCTCTTCTTCAGGTCTGGGAAATGTACTCAGTGTCAACCACAAATTTGTGACTGCTGCTGTGGAACGGGAATGTCGTAAGGTTTGGGGAGAAGATGGAAAGTAGAGGGTGGAAGCCTACTGGTTGTGGGAAGGAGTTAGCAATTAGGAAGTGGGAAAAGGCATGATAAAGTAGATGTACTAGCATCTAGTAAGCATTTAGTTAGTGCTACTCTGTGGATGTGTAGGAAGCTAATCTTGACAAGAGAAATCTTATTTTTGGAGGTGGGAAGAAAACGATTCCACACAGAGCAGGGAGAACCCAATGCAGGCTTGTGTGTGTGCATCTTAAGGGTACACCCAGACTAGATGCAATATATCGATCCCCGAATGTACTCCCATCGACTCTGGAACTCCACCAGGGCGAGTGGTGGAAGCGGAGTCGACGGGGGAAGCCACGGCCGTCGATCCTATGCCGTGAGGACGAGAGGTAAGTCGAAATAAGATACGTCGACTTCAGCTACGTTATTCCCGTAGCTGAAGTTGCGTATCTTACATCACCCTTCCCCCCTCCCCTGCTCCAGTGTAGACCAGGCCTAAGGGTAATAATGGATCTGTCATCCCCAAATACAATCCGTTTTGGAACTAGGAGAGTTAATCTGAGGAGCTGTGAGAGCGCTTTTGCTGGCAAGGTATGTAAGAAAAGGTTTTAATCATGGAACAGTCTCTATCCGGTTGCCAAATACTATATATCCAAGGTGGTGGACAAAGTGGGAAATACAGGAGGGACTTGCTGAAAAATGTTGGGAATAGATAACTGACCCTTTTGTAGGAAAGAGGCTGATTGGGCACCAGGGCTGTTCTGAATGTAGCATGCTGTTGGTTTTGAGCCTGCATTATCATTATGAATATTTGAGTGTGCTGTCAAGCATCATGCCTACTCAGTGTTTTATATGTAATGGGAGAGTCCTGATCTGATCTGATCTAGGTACATCCCCGCTTCAGGCCCCTAACCACCCTAGTTTCCCTAGAGACCACTTTGTAGAGGACACCTCCTTTCTCCACTGCAATCAGCCTGCTATAATCTATCACACCATTTATAGGAATAGAAGAGGGAATAAGGCTCCCACTCCTCAACCCCTTCTCCAGTGGTCTGAAAACAGGTGTCTCCATCTATATCATGACAGCCATGACAAATTGAAGGCTAAAGCCCTTCTGTCTGTGTCATTAATTGTAATACTGGAGGTCTCCTGTGGCTGACATATGATGTGTCCATCCAGGTGCCAGGCAGCTGGGTGGGTCATTTCTTTGAGACAGCTGTCCCACAGCTTTCTGTTTCTTCCTTGCCTGACTTAATACTTGAGGGCTGAAGGAAGCTCTGGACTCCAGTGACAGGCCTTTCTTCTGCCATGCATGGATAAGCTGGGCCAGGCTGTGAACCCCAGAAATCAGCTCAGTTGTACAACTCCCCCATAAGGTTCAGTGGCCAGAATTTCCTCTTTAGCCCACTTGAAGAGGGATTCTTCCCTCTCACCATATGTAGCCCTAGCCCCAGTCTCCTGTTACACAAATAAAATTGGATTAACAACCTTCAGCATCAGTTTTTCCTGACTCCAGGGAGCTCTATTGCCTGTTTTTACCCACGTGCTATTGGGAACTGCCGGAGGTGGACAACGTTACCCTCAGTATATTAATTGCTCTATGCCTCCTCCTTTCCCTATTGCACCTCAAGCTGCAGCACTACTCTGAGAATGAAGTGAATGGGAATTTCTTAACTACTGCTATTCTGCTGACTTTTCTTGCTTGGTAAACAAGCAACTCTGCATTTGCTGGTGCAAGATGGTGCATTTAAGAATCCTCTCTCCTGTCAGTAAACAGATGCTCCTTAAGAAAGGACTGTGGATGGAGGATATTCATGCCCCTTCTAAAAGAGAGGGTTGCTCTCAGCATAGAGTAGGGTCTAGGTCCGGATAACACTGCCTGGAGCAGGCATTTACCAGATGGATTCTGCTCCCCAGAGGCTTCTGGATGTGTGTGTGGTGGGGGAAGGGCTGTAGACACTCTTGATTCATTCCATTAGTGGATTAATCGGCAATGTCCTGGCTTAACTCTCCTAGATTTCCTTATGGATCTCAGGAGGTGCTGGCACAAGCAACAATGTCTTTGGGGGATGGCAGGTGGAAGGAAAGAAGTGTAAAGGCAATGTCTTTGAAAACAGTCCAGTTAAGCTTTGTTAGTAAGAGTGACGTGGCAGGTGAAAGTGTGCTGTAATTCTGCTGCCATTTTGCTGGGGTGTGTGTGTACATTTAATGTACTTGGAGTGTGGTCTGCTGAGCTAATTTGATATAGGAAAAAAAATATTTCTCTGTTCTACATTAATTGCCAGCTGGATTGTGTTTTTCAAGAAGTCTGTAATTAGAGGACAAGGGTTCTCTTTCTAACAAAGGTCAGAGGCTGCTGTCTCCTGAGACTTGCGGTAAAATGAACAGAACGGTCTGACAGATTTTAGCTGAAAATTTGAGCAGATGCCATGTTGTTGTTGACTGGGCAGGGGGACCCATCTCTTCCTCCCCCCCCCCCCTTTTTTTTTTTTTTTTTTTTGGCTAGGCCAGCCAATCATTGGGGAGTGGATTTAGCTGCTGCGGCCACCACCCACACAGGAGAGGGGCTTGTAGTTCTTGGCAGTTTTAGCAGGAATTTGAGTTTTTAACTCTTTGGTGGCTGTAAATGGTGATGCGCTGCACTGTTTGTGGGGCTGAGCTGCATTTGCTTTCTATCTAATGCAGGTTTTCTGAATGGTTTGTTGCTGATGAGTCCAGTTGAAATTCCCACAAGGATTATAATGAGGAGAAGCTTAAGTAACTGCTGTGTAATACATCCCAACGTCTTGGGCTTCATCATAACTCCCCTGTTACAGCCTGGATGCCTGGGTTACACATTTTTACATGTCAACAAAGCTGCCATGGGGAAATGCCTATTACTTTTTATGATCATCATCTGTATTACAAGGCACCTAACACCCTGGTACCTAAGCGCACTTGATATAGGTTTAAAATAGTACAATTTCACATGATAGGGGAAAATGTATTTTCCAACTCTGCGTGGCAACCAACGCTGATCCTGTGCAAGGATCTGAGACGATGGCTAGCAGCCAGAAGAATAAATGTCATGCGATTCGAAAGCTTTCTGTTGAAAGCTTGGATAAAGGAGATATCTTGTATCTTGTGGTATATGGGGCCAGGTTTGGGCTGTCATATATATCCAGCAGATTGGCATTTCAGAGCTGACTGCTATGAGCTTCACCCTAAAAACAAATAGCTGATGTACTCTTTCTGAGAGCAGTTGTTGTGGCTGGGCATAGGAGGAGTGCTGGTCTCTGAGATACAGTCCAAATTATTTTGGGCTGTGTAGATAGTAGCCAACACCGTGAATTTCACTCAAAAGTTAATCTAATCACTGCACAATATGCAACACAAGTGTAATGTATTCTTAGTGGTCTATACTACCTAAAGGGCAAACAACTGCATTTAGCATAATTTGGAGCTTTTAACTGTCCTTCAGATTTAGCATTAGGGCAGACCTAATTTTATCATCTTTCTTGCCACTTTCCTGTTTGGGGTTGGTGGCTTTTATAGCCACCTTCTAAAACTCATGATTGTACGCCAGGCTGTTGTGCAGATTGGTGTGTCTGAGGTACACTGATATCTGGTACATGTATTGAGTCTTCGGTCTCTCCCTTGGTCATCTGTCCACCTTGGGTCAACCTATTTGTGCGGGTGCCTGCCCTCAAATTTGCCCCCAGCCAGTGTAAGCAACACAGTAAAATCACCTCCCTGAATGGTGTAGAGCAATGGCCGACCTACTTAAGTCATTGCAGTGCTAGTGTAGACATTGAATGACCTGAGTTGACCATAACAGTCCTCCAGCAGCTGGCCCACATCCTGCAACAGTGACTACTCTGGTCACAATTTTAAACTCCACTGCGCAGGGGTCATGAGACTGGAAGCCCCCTTTTCTTCCTCCCAGTGTTTTGGAAATGCCTTTCCTGATTGCCAACCTTGGCGAGCCCAGCTTGGAGCTCACCCTTGTTGTGTGCAACTGTCCATGCTGGCTCCTTGCACAGAGGGGGATACTGAACGCACTCCCGCTTGGAGTAGATGGGAAGTACTGGGGCTTCTGGGCCTGTAGAGGGGGAAGAGGCTATGCAAACCTGTGACATGCCCCTGGGTACAACCTATGACATTCCCCTGGACAGCTGTGTCCCCTCAAATCTCCAACTTTGGGTGCCTTTTACACTGCTTTGCTGTGAGAGCAACCACTCATGGCCTGCTCACACACAGCCTCTAGCATGTAAATTACTCCCAGTTATATTTTATGAGCTTTTTAGCAAACCACTCATGAATTACATTACACGGCAACACCAGCAAATCCCCAGTCCCAGACTTTCTCCCAGAATTGTTCATCTTGTACTACTCATCTCTCTCCTTCTGGACAATACAAGCTCATAGAAAGTCCATCATTTCATTAATAGAAAATGATATGCACAAGCCATTATCTCAAGTGGAGGTTCCCAAACACTTTAATCAAAACATACTTGCTTAGATAAAACAATAAAACAAATTTATTAACTACAGAAAGAGATTTTAAGTAATTACAAGTAATGAGGCATAAAAGAGTTGGTTACAAAGAAAATAAAAGGTAAAACACAAACTAATCCAAAATGTAGCAGATTAAATGAATTCAGAGCAAAGGTTTTTCTCACCACAAGCTTTTAAAGTCTTACTGGCTGGAGATTGAATTCCATCTAAGGCAGGACCGCTCCCCCAGTTCAGTATTCCTTCAGGTGTAGTTGCTGCCATGAGGGGAGAGGAATGGAAGAGAAGTGTAATTTATCTTGTGTCCTCTATTCTTAATCCTCCAAGAGGAGAGAAAGGTATATCTCCAGCTGGGGTACAGGCAACAGCCAGTCTGTTACACGGGAACCCCCAGCTGTTCCATTGCCAAATGTAAATTCTCACTCTCACCCTTCTTTCTGCCAATGAATGGCCATTTGCCCAGGTGATCTGAGTATGTTGACACGTCTGAGGTGCTGACTAACTTTTTGTATCTGAGGAACTGGTCTGGGCTGTTTCTCCAGATATGGAATATGCTTTGCTAAAATCATACAGTAGAACTGTATAAACTTACATACCGTGTTTCCACACATTTTACCAAGATAATAATGTTCAGCAGATTGTGAGTTTTTCAAATGGTACCTCACAAGGCATACTTTGTACAAAATGTATTATAGTCTTGTAAAAGTGGTGAACATTGGGTACT
This sequence comes from Chelonoidis abingdonii, assembly GCF_003597395.2. Taxonomy (NCBI): domain Eukaryota; kingdom Metazoa; phylum Chordata; order Testudines; family Testudinidae; genus Chelonoidis; species Chelonoidis abingdonii. The sequence continues at coordinate 101,238,650 of NC_133769.1, forward strand.
GTCTGTCACAAAGCCCAGCTATGGACCAGCTGTAGAAATGTGGACATCTACGAGCAGATTGCATGAGGGAATGTAGGCAAAGGAGTATGACAGGGATCAGCAGGAATTCCATGTGAAAGCGAAGGAACTCTGTCAGGGATACCACAAGGCCAGAGAGTGCAACAATAGATTGCATGCTGCGCTGCAGACCTGTTGTTTTTATAAGGAACTGCTTGCTATACTTGGCAGAGACATCACCAGCACCCCACAGGCTACTCGGAGGAACCTGAGACAGAGACCTTTGTTGTGAACAATGAGGAGGAGGAGAGAGACATGGCAGGAGATCCTAGCCATGCCACAAGCCAGGTCCTGTTTGAGACTGTCACAATCTAGCCCATTTTGCCAAGCAAGCATGGATGATCCTGAAAAAGAGGAAGAGAACTCTGGCAAGTGTGTGCATGTGTTTTCTCTTACAGTGTTTAAATTTAAAGATGGTGCCAGCCCATCCCCCAGTTAACAAGACAAATGTATTGACTTTACCTCTTCTTGTACAAGCAAAATAGTGTAGTGGTACAACAAACAGAAGTAAAGTTGGCATCTGCTTTCATTCACCTGTTGGGTTAGGTGGGAGGGGATACGTGGAGCAGTTTATGTTTATAGGAATATCGCTTTTTTCCTCCTGAGATCTCAATGACACTTTCAAGGAGATAGTCTTCAGTCCTCTGCTGAAGGTTTCTAGGGATGACTACCTTATTTCTTTCTCCACAGTAGGCCACTTCCACATGCTGCTCTGCAATGAGTTTGGCTGGCACCATTGCAGTAAACGGGCTAGCAGCATATGGGCCTGGGTGGCTTCTGGGTGCCAGTAGCAGCTGTGCTCTCTGAGTGTACAACCCTCAGGAGTGAGATATCAGCTAAAATAGTGCCAGTGTTCAGTGCCATTGCCCTATGCTCCTACGCATGGAATAGGGACCAGAATTTTATATCTTCAGGCAACAGAAAATCCTCCCTCCGGCCTTGCCGTACTTGCCACAGTTGGGGCTGGAGAGCAGTGTTATGCTGAGGCGCTCCAAAGCTCTGGTGTGTCAGTAAGCATTTCTTATTACACCTCTACCCTGATATAACGTGGTCCTTGGGAGCCAAAAAATCTCACTGTTATAGGTGAGGCTGCGTTATATCAGGGTAGGGAGAGGAACCACTCCCTGCCCCAGCTCACCACCACTCTGCCTCCGCCTCCTTACTGAGCGCGCCACTGCCATTCCTCTTCTCCCTTCCTCCCTTCCAGGCTTGCTGCACCAATCAGCTGTTTGGCCTGGCAAGCCTGGAAAAGGGGGTGGGGGGAGCGGAGCGGTGGTGGCACGCTCAGGGGAGGAGGTGGAGATGAGCGGGAGCGGTTCCTCTACGCCGCCCGTTACTTGCTGTGGCCCTCCATGGGGCCCTCCCACCCCAGCTCACCTCCGTTCTGCCTCCTCCCATGAGTGCGCCACAGCCCCGCTTCTCCCCTCTCCCTCCCAGGCTTGCCACGCCAATCAGCTGTTTGGCGCGGCGAACCTAGAAGGGAGGAGAAACGGAGCTGAGTGGATGCTCGTGGGAGGAGGAGGTGGAGCAGAGGTGAGCTGGGGGGGCGGTTCCTCTGTGGCCCCCTTGCCCCACTCACCTCCCCTCCGCCTCCTCCCACAGGCGTGCTGCAGCTCCACTTCTCCTCCCTCCCAGGCTTGCCGTGCCAAACAGCAAACCAGGGAGAGAGGAGAAGCAGAGCTGTGGCATGCTCGTGGGAGGAGGCGGAGTGGAGCGGAGGTGAGCTGGGGTGAGGGGGCCCTGGGGAGGGCTGCAGCAAGAAACGGGTGGGTGCAGAGGAACTGCTTGCGGTAATGCGAATTCGGATGTAATGAGGTAAAGAAGCCCCATCCCTCGGAGCACTGCTTTACTGTGTTATATCCGAATTCACGTTATATCAGACTGCTTTATATCAGGGTAGAGGTGTATGTGTTTATGGAAATAAGGGAAGGGAATTTTGAAACTTATCTTTCTCTGTCCCTTGTGACTGTAAATCCAGAGGCACATTTGTTTTTATCAGCAGCTTCTACTGTGATAGCCTTTTGGGGGGTGTCCCCCTCCCTACCCACAGAACACCTGACCATAATGAGGGTGAGAAAGAAGAGGACTAGGGAGGACATGTTCTGTGAGATCCTTCAAGCCCATGTGGGATCAGACCATGAACAAAGGGCTTGGGTGGGGAATATGACCAAAAGCATGGAAAAAGACAGCGAACAGGAAATAGGCCCAGGAGTTCCATCAGAACGAGGAGTGGGAAGTACACGAGGAAGTAAGGTCTTCTCAAGTAGCAAACCCCCAAATGCTGCAGACCCTGGTTGATCTACAGGACAGGTCCAAAAATCCTGGACTCTCTTCCCTTTGCAGTCCTTAGAGAACTCCATGGTTACTGTTCCCTACACTCTTCATCATACCATGTGGCACCCCAGGGTGGTCATTACCCCCAACCACTTCACACTGGGGGACAGCAAGGAAAACCATCACTTCACATGCGCTGACTGGTGAGAAACACGGCTAGTGTACGTATAGCCCTAAAGGACACTTCTGCACTCAAATGGGTGTAAATGTTTATTTTCTTTCTAATTTTAATTTTTCGTACTGTTAATTTATGTTAACATTTGTATATCATTGCCTGTGGTTTTATTGGCACATTGATTTTCTGACCTGTTTTTTCCTACTCAATAAAGTTCTATTTCTGGAGAATCAAATTGTTTATCAGTGTACAACAAATATTGCAGAATGCATAGTGGTAGTCAAAGCAAACAGTGCTTGTGAATGCACACTAAGCACCACAGAACCAGCTTCAGGAAAATCCCCAGTCATATTTCTACATGTACAGTAATCACGACGTCGTCTCAGCAGCACTCAAAGCTCCATTCCAGGGGATACTCCAGCACAGAATATGACTGTGGCTGACTGTTAAAGTACTATTTCAAAGCCTCCCTCAGCTGCACAGCTCCATGCTGTGCTCTAGTAATAGCCCTTGTATTCACAGTCAGCAGACAACCACTCCACCTCCCCGTTTGCCTCACAGACATTTATAAAGGACCCAACAGGCAGTTATAATCATTGGGATATTTTCGTACTCAAATACAACATTGTAAGTAAATCCTACCAGTGTCCCTTCAAAGTACCAAAAGCACATTCAGCAGTCATTTTGCAGCTGCTGAGCTGGTAATCGAATCTTTCCTCGGTGCTCTTGAGGTAGCCAGCATATGGCATCAGGAGCAAGCGGTAGGTTGGGTCACCTAGAATTATTATTGGCCTTTCAGTATTGCCATTGGTAATGCACCAGCTGGGAAAGAATGTCCCTGCTTGCAGCTTTCTGAACAGTCCTGTGTTTTTAAAGATGTGAATTTGGGATGGTCAGAGGTGGTGAACAAACTGAATATCAGTATGCCTCTGGTGATTCACCAACGCTTGTGTAGCCATAGAAAAGTAGCCCTTTCGGTTGAGGTATTCTGTGGCCTAGTGGGGTGGTGCCAGTATAGGGATGTGTATTGGCCCACCACAGTTCAGGAACCCGATTGCTGCAAATCCATCCACTGTTTCCTGCACTTTGCTAAGAGTCACAGTCCTGCATAGCAGGAGACAATGGCCCTGCATGCTGTGATGACAGTGGCCTGCAGTGGATTTTCTAACCCCAAACTGATTGTCCAGTGACCAATAGCAATCCAGTGTGGCAAGCTTCCAGAGGGCAATCGACACACTCTTCTCCACTGTCAGTGAAGCTCTCGTTCTGGCATCTGTGTGCTGGAGCACTGGGGCGAATTTGATGTACAGATGCAGGAATGTGGCCTGGTGCAGCCGAAAGTTTGGCAGCAGATGCACATCATTCCAAACCAGCATTACAATAAGACCCTCCTCCCCCCAATCAGTGCTCATTTCTCAGGCCCAGAAGTGGTGTCCACTGTGTGTAGCGGCCAGGGGCGGCTCTAGGCATTTTGCCGCCCCAAGCACGGCAGGCAGACTGCCTTCAGCGGCTTGCCTGAGGAAGGTCCACATGCCTGCGGGAGGTCCGCCGAAGCCGCGGGACCAGCGGACCTTCTGCAGGCATGCCGCCGAAGGCAACCTGCCTGCCGCCCTTGCGGCACTAGCAGAGTGCCCCCTGCAGCTTGCCACCGCAAGCATGCACTTGGCGTGCTGGGGCCTGGAGCTGCCCCTGGTAGTGGCTCCATGAATGCCACCAACAACCTTGAGTTGTTTCTCCTGTGTCCCACAGCACACTATCCTCAAAGAAATCATCATGTCCTCAGTTGTGATACTTTCTGCAGATCTGCAAATACAGAAGAGTTGTGCGTCCTGTATTTGCCATGTGCAGAGCGATGTGTGCTTCTGGCAGAGAGGTGGGTTTATGGGATTTTTTTAAAAAGCTGCAAAAACGATAGGATATGGATGGCATTATGGGATGGAGAAAGTTGCACGCTGGGAATTTGACCTCTAGCACACAAGAATCCCCGGGTGAGTCATTTGTATCCCACAGCACACTGAAAATTTCCCAAAAGGCATTATACTGGATGGTGACATGGGGCACACTGGGAGACTAACCCCAGTGCACTGTACTTTGCATCAACACAAGCACTCCTGGTGAGTGTGCGCAGTGCTGACGCAAGTAGCCAAGTATATACAGAACCCAGTGATATACCAACTTTGTCCGCTGTACACCAACATAACTTGTGTCGACTACACTTTGTAGTGTAGGTATGGCCTTGGACATATCCCACTTTGGTTCTTCTGCATGTGGTTTGAGAGCTGTGGATACACATACTTGCAAAGTTTTAGTTCTATATGTGGCAGTCTCCCCTTGAGTTTTCTCTACTCCTATGCTCTACAGGTATCCGCTTTCCCTTAAATCTGTATTTGATTTTCTTCCTCCTGTCCCTATTTAACATATAATTGATACTATGCTTCACAGAAGTCTTTTGGCAGTTGTTTTAATCTGAGCCTTCCTTCTGGTTATTCCCTTCAGACCCCACTTGTGTTGCTCCTTAATTAGCTGGAGGAGTCATTCCTCTCCTACCTGTGAATTATATACTTGTGTATTGGTCTCTTCAGGATCCATTCTGACACCAAAATCATGTAACTGACATTCTGTTGGCAAAAACAAGCTGACAATCCAGACAACTTGTCTTGCTTTAGGTACGTAAAGCGTTTGTATAACCTTACTGATTTTTTTTTTCTTTTATAGAGGATCAACCCAAAGACGATGATTAGATTATAAAAAAAGAACATAGAGAGAAAAATTAAAGGAACCATGACAATAGGATGGAGAGAGCCAACCATGAGTCTGTATAATGCAGAATTTGAAAAATACTTGGGTTTCTATGCTGTTTTAGGTGTATTTTAAATGTGCTCAATGTGATTTATTAATCTTTGGCTCTTCTTGGAAGAGAGAAAGCATTGCACACTGTTAAAGGGAATGTTCAGAATCTTTTCAGCTGATCAAGGGGCTCTTACAATTGCAAAATAAAATTCTTGTCTCCAGTTACATCCATATCCCAGGGCTTGTACACTGCTTTACATAATATTGAATTAGATCTCAGCAGTATGGCGCTGGCACAGGTAAACATAATAGCTAACAAGCAGTCAGTACTGTCGTGTGCCTGGAAAATTAGAATCTCTTTTATTGAAAAAGAATTTGGCCTGGACAAGAGCATCTCCTACTTTTTGAATAATGCCCTAATATCTTTAGGTTTCTCCCACATAGAAGAAGAAGAAAGGGATTCCTTTAGCTGCTGTAAAGGATGGCATTGTCCCCAGGTTCTGTCCTGAGGTGTCAACAGGGTATAAGCCATAGTTCTATACTGGAATTTTAACATGACTTCCTGAAGCTAGAGGTGAGAACTCCGCTGCCTTCTTTCCCACACATACTGCTGTAATATCACTCCACACCCAGCCTATTTGAATTCAGTGGATGATCTGTGTGCACACACTCATGAGTTGCTCATGCATAAGGATAGCCTGCAGTAGTGGGAGATGGAGCAAAAAAATTGATTCTTGATTCAGAATGATGAAAAAACTGATCTGTTAGTGGTTCAGAACAGCAGCAGCCTCTTTTCTTCTTTACCTAAATCACCTATGCCTCAAGCAAGGCAACCCCCCTGACATTGCCTATCTGATGTGGCCATTGCCACAGTTATGGAACATTGGTGACCATTCCATCAATGAGGTTGCGCCTGAGTTTCAGGTTGCCCCGAGTTTCCATTTTATAAGCCCTATTTGTCCCCTGTATAAAATCCACAAACAAATGTGTATCAGCCTCAGCATTGATACTTTAAATTGAAGGAAGAGGGGGAGATATTTTCTACCAATTTTCATTTAAATCAGATTTGTGGTTCCTGATTTGACTCACTAAAAACAGAACAGCATTTGAACTCTGGAGAAGGTTTAACACTTTTTGCTGCTTTATAGGGACAAGGGAAAGAATTCAAACTTAATTTTCTGGACTCCTCCAGTCAGAATAATGAGCATAAGATTAAAGTTTAGTTGATTAAACTCTAACTTCAAAAATTATGAAAATTTTGAAATATCAGTGCCTCATGCCAGTCCTGGCAACCCCTCCTGTGCAGCTCCAAATGTACTAACTTGTTGTGGCCCTTAGTAGGTCTTCCAGTTATGGCATGGTGGTGGGAAGGGCATGGAGCTTGGGTTGAGGTAGTGAAAAGGAGACTTCGGGGATGATGGTAGTAGGGAGATTCCATCCATACTCCAGACCCTAGGCTTGGTTGTCTCTTCCTTCACCACTAAATCTTCTGACCCCAAAGGGCCAGCTGCATTGCCACTCAATATTAGTTTGGATCTTACCCAAAATACCACGCTGCCAGCCAATCCTTTAGTATCTAAAACTAAAGGTTTATTATAAAGAAAAAAGAAAGAACAAGAAGAGTGTTTAAATGGTAAAGTAATCAGATACATACAGAAACTTCAGAGTCCATATATCAGGTTCTTAGCAGTATTAGTTGAGTTGCTGGCTTGAAAGGCCTTATGGAACACATCCACAGCCTGGATGGGTCATTCAGTCCTTTGTTCAGAGCATCAGTTTGTAGAGAAGTTATCTCGGAGATAAGGAGGAGGAATTAAGACAAAATGGTGCAGATGCAGCTGCCTTTTATATTCTTTTGCCTCGTGGCTTGTACTTCCTGTATCCGAAACACAAGCTTCACAGCACATGGCATGGAAAAGCCTTAGAGTTTTCTGTCCACCGACCTGCCCCTACAAGTCTTGCTGACTCATAGGGTGTATCCCCTGGCTCCTTTCCGTGGGTTTATTGTACCGCTGACGACCATTGATGGGCCATTGAACAGGCTAGGCAGTGCTGTTGCCAATCTGTCTTGGGGTGTCGCTCAGAAACACAGCGCAAGTTTGGAAATACAGATATACCCTACATATCTGTAACTCATAATACAAAGGTGGTATAAACATATAATCAAGATTATTATACTTGGCAAATCATAACGTTTTCACAGATATCTTTCATGGCATAGCTAGCATTATTCATTGCAATTTTATAGTACTGGTCATAGTAATAATGTTAAAAGTGTGTCTCAGTTCCATACAGCCTCACAAATAGGGTGTAAAAAGCGACAGAGTCCTGTGGCACCTTATAGATGAACAGACGTATCGGAACATAAGCTTTTGTGGGTGAATTCCCACTTTGTCGGATACAAATAGGGTGGTTTTTTTAAGCAAATCCCAAGGTCTTTTAAGAAGTGGGTTTTGGGGGTGTCTCTGACCAACCTCATAAGGCTCACCAGAAGTCCTTCCGTGAACCTCTTAAATTAAAAGCATGGAGATTCACAGTTAAGGCACCCAGACTAATTTATCTGTGCCCTGGCAGGACACCATCCTGGGCGGATTGAATACCAGAAAAGCACCACAGAACATTAGCTATCTGGTGTGTGGCTGTATTTCTAAATGTTTGCATTTCTTGCAGCGTTAGCCTTAACTCTGAATTTCTGGAGTTTAAATTACTGGTTTTGCTAACACTATGTGCTCTCTCAATTTTAACCTCACTTTAACAAATAACTTTGTCTGGGAATAACTACAAAGACTGCCTTGCTGACTCTATATTCACCCTACTTAAGCTGCTAATTTGGGAGTGACAGCTAAGAAGTATTTCTCAATACTTGGTTCCTTTCACCTTGCTGTGGACTTTACCTTCCTTGGCTTCAGGTTTGAACAATAAGGCTGTGAGCTGAGATCTTTTGAAATAGTTATTACCATTGTACAAGACACTGGTGAGACCTCATCTGGAATACTGTGCGCCGTTCTGGTCTCCCGTGTTTAAGAAAGATTGATTTAAACGTGAACAGATGCAGAGAAGGGCTACTAGGATGATCAGAGGAATGGAGAACCTGCTTTACGAGAGGAGATTTAAGAAGCTTGGCTTGTTTAGCCTAATCAAATGAAAGCTGAGAGGTGATAAGATTGCTCTTTATAAATATATCAGAGGGATAAATACCAGGGAGGGAGAGAAGTTATTTAAGTTAAGGACCAATGTGGTCACAAGAACAAATGAATAAAAGCTGGCCATCAGCTAGTTTAGGCTTGAAATTTAGATGAAGGTTTCTAACCATCAGAGGAGTGAAGTTTTGGAACAGCCTTTCAGGGGGAGCAGTGGGGGCAAAAACCCTAACTGGTTTTACAAGTGAGCTTGATAAGTTTATGGATGGTATGATGAGATTGCCTGCAATGCCATGTGGCCCATCTGTGATTGCTAGTAGTAAATGTCCCCAGTGCCCAGAGATGGGACACTATATGGGGAGGGCTCTGATTACGACAGTGATTTCTTTCCCAGGTATCTGGCTTGTGGGTCTTGCTCACTTGTTCAGGGTCTAACTGATAGTCATATTTGGGTTCAGGAAGAAATTTTCTCCCAAGTCAGATTAGCAGAGACCCTAAAGGGTTTTTGCCTTCCCCTGCAGTGAGAGTCATGGGACACTTGTTGGTTTGAACTAGAGTAAATGGTAGATTCTCTATAACTTGAAGTCTTTTTAAATCATAGTTTGAGGACTTCAGTAACTCAGAGGTTATGGGTCAATTACAGGAGTGGGTAGGCGAGGTTCTATGGCCTGCAGTGTGCAGGAGGTCAGAATTGATGATCACAATGGTCCTTTCTGGCCTGAGTCTACGAGAAGTATATTTAAGGCCAGAAAATTAATTACTGTGTGGCCAGTGGCAGGACATCTCCAGCAATGTTCCTGGAAATGATTTGTTTCATCCTCATGTTGGGATATTTTTGCTGTTTGGATTGATGCATTCTCTTTATCAGGAGGTAAACTCACCCTAAGCAGTTTGCCACTACAAAGTAATCCCTTTCAGAAGCCTGCTTCATGTGGTAGTGCATAGCTGAGCTGTACCCACCAGAGGAAGAACAGGCAATCCTTTTTCCAATGTCTCCTTTGCACTCTAACAAAATGGGTTGTCTCTTGAAACATGCCAATGTTTTGCTTACTTGTTTGATGAGACATTCTCAAGGACCCCAGGGACCTTTCTGGGTGGCTTAGTGTATACACTTTATATTCTCCTAACTTTTTCCACAAGCTGACTGGTGCAGAAAGAAACATTTGCAGGTGCCTTGGACACTGAGATGAGCTTACCTTGTGGCTTCAGACATTGATACCTGTAGATAATGCAGGACTCCTGGGAAGAGAGGTTCACAATGACTAGGTACTCTTTTATAAGGTTAGAGTTTCTAGCAGCACCCAAAGGAGTAAACCACCCTCAAAGAAGATGTGCTTATCTCTATAGGAACTGCAGGTGTGCCAAGAGACTTTTGTCTCTCTCCCTAGATAGTTCGTATTCCTGTAATCAATCTTTTATTTTATTTTATTTTATTTTATTAAAAAAGCAAAACTGAGAGACTCTGATTTACACATTCTCTTGCTGGGACATTCTGACAGAGCCAGATAAGCCCTGGAACACAGCCATTTAGTCATAGAAATTTCCCTTTGACAATTGCAAAGCACATTTCCCTTCCCATCTCCACTCAGACCTTTGTAGATAGTCCTTGAAGTATTTATAGTGGTGGGACAATGAATGAATCTCCATCCTTGATCAGTATACTGTTTCTGCATAAATTGTGGCATCCTCTGTCTGACTTTTTTGGTTTAGAATATAATCAGTTTCCCCAGTTTGAAATGAAATTCTCCTTTTCCTTACCCCTCCAAGACATACACCCCTCTCCTCCCACTTCTTGGCCAGAGGAATACAACACAATGTAGGAACACCTGTACATTCAGTAACATTTACTAAGCATAATAGGACATGGTCATCCTTATTTAGGTCCCAAATTAAAATTAACTACTTTTTAATTTTATCTTACAGAAGAGGGTTCAGACAAGTCTTATTTGCTAACAAAAGCAGATACATCCCTGACCAGAATTTTCCATCCCAGGATATGTTTGTGCATTAGCAGCATCTCTCTAGGCGAGCAATTTATTTTCTTCCCCCCCCCCCTTATGCCTTCTATGCATCTTCGTTCCCCATATCTTCTGTCATCTGATTGGCCCATCTTCATTGCTTCTCTCCTTTGGCCCACAGTGTTAAAACGTTGGGCTGGGTTATGCTGGGTCAGTTCCTGGATGAGAACCTTCAAGGAGAACCTTGGTGCTATAGAAAGTGGTAGTATTTTCCTCACTCAGTTCTGAACCAGTGCCCTGATATGTCCCTATGGGGTTGCTGATGGAGATGCCTTAGTTTGGCCAAGACTTAGCCCGTCTGAGATACAAAAAAAATAACTGCATCGGGAGCCTGGCTACAACATGGTGGAAATTTTTGAACGGGTTAGGTTATAGTTAAAATTTTGTAGTGTAGATAGGGCTTATGGTTATTGTAAACAGGTCATGTAATTGGGCTAAAACCTTAGACATGTCCACGTGCCTCCACCTGGATGTAGTCAAATCTTTAGCCTGATTGTATATACACAGATTATTTAATGTGGTTAGGTCCCTTGTATTCTACAGATTTTACCTAGATTAGAGGACAACAATACTGTATCTTGGCACCCGGATGTGGTTATGTTTGTTGTGTAAACAGGGCCTTTTAAAACAAAGGCTGACTGCTCCTCATGATTAAAGGGACAAAGATTAAGTATCCTCCTGATTAAGTATCCTATAACACTTTTTACAAGAATAAGGGTGGCAACTCTGTCCACTTCCTGGCCATATTCCCATTTGGCTCATTACATTCTGCCAATCTAAATATCAAATAAAGTATGATCTTGTTTGTGTCCTGTTGTAAAATGTTGAGTGGAGTTGCTCTGTGGTGTTAAAACTTCTTGGATTCAGAGGCGAAGGATGCTCCCTAAAAGTGTGTGTGTGTGTGAGGGGGGGGCAATGGCGCCCGAACTGTGGCCCTTTCCCCCATACCTCCTCTCCCCTTCTTCCCGAGGCTCCGCTCTTGAGCCACCCATTCCTCTGAGGCCTCACCTCCACACTGCTTCCCCCCTCCCCGCAGATCCTGTCCCCCGTTTGTTCCTCTCAACCCCCTAGTCACTTGCACTTATGGCTAGCAAAATATAAGGCCATGGCCCTCCCTGCTTAAATTTACGCCAAGAATGGCTGCATTTCACAGCCAGAGAATGTGAAACTTTGGCTGTGATATCCTTTGAAATCCTTCAGGATAGAAGATGCTCTGTGAATATAAAATATTTGTTTAAACCTCTTTATATTCTTCTCTCATTTTCCTTATTAATCCTTCGATTTCTCTTTTGTATGGGGATGGTGTCAAATAATTAAGTAGTGTGGTTTAGTGAGTAGAGCCTGGGACTGGGAATAGAGAGACTTTGGATTCTCTCCCTAACTGTCGCTGTCTTGTGTGATTTTTATTTCTCATATGTACTGCAAATATAACCATGTTAGGGGTCTGTGAGGGAAACATCTCTGAGGCAGGCAGTGCATCTACTGAGCAATGGTTTCTGGCCAGTGAAGTCATAAATGCAATCATAGCCATTTAGACATAGTCCTATCAGTATAGGGTGACCAGTCAGCAAGTGTGAAAAATCGGGACGGGGGTGGGAGGTAATAGGAGCCTATATAAGAAAAAGACCCAAAAATTGGGCTTGTCCCTATAAAATCGGGACATCTGGTCACCCTAGATAACAGCATTATAAAACAAAGTGGGGTGGAGACACCATGCCTACAGATTTTGACACACGTGAGAGCTTAGCTGTAAAGGAGAAAATTCTCAGATTAGGATGGAGCGAGGTGCCCTGGTAAACCATGATGATCCAACACCATACATAAGAGCCATCCATCATACAGGAGCCTGATTCCACTGTGGATGAGCCTTGTTAACCTGGCATACTCAGTGCCATGAGAAGATGAGTAACGTGAGTGGCAAAGAGAAACCTCAAGTATCCCACAACTTGAGTAAGTTCTGATCCCACGACTCCCTGATCCAGAGATCATTCATGAGTAGCTGTAATGGAGCAACTCAGTCAATCTGCAGTCACATTCTCTCTCCCTCCTTCCTTCCCTCCCTGGCAGGTACTTGGTAATCAAGAATATTGTGTGGAACATGCACACCCAGCCATTGTAGGCAGGCCACAATTACGGCCAACCTTTTTGTGACAACACTGAATGGCAGCACCACCCCAAAAGGCAAAACAGGAAAATGGTAGTGATGCTGTGCTTTGGAAATCTGATACACTTCTGTTGCTTAAGAATTATCCTTGTGTGCATGGTCCAGAGCACGTAATAATTGGTCACCTTCTTCTAAAAGAAGCATGATCTCTCCCAGGGTGATGGTCTTAAATTGTCCCTAAGTAAATAGTGATTTAGGTATCTGAGATCCAGCCCTCCTGTTTTTTTTTTTTGACTACCAGGAATTATCCCTCTTGGGTCTAGTTCCAGGGGTATGGTGTCTTTATTGCCAGGAGGGTCTGGATTTCTTACATCATCTTTTCCTGATAAGGTGTCAGATAGTATTCATGGCAAGTGGGTAGTGTGATTTTGTAGCCCCACTAAAGAATGGTCAGACCATATGAGGCCTTGATGACAAAGGGCCAACTGGCCCTAAAAAAACCTCCCAAGTTTTCCTCCAGTGGAGAGGTTCTGACTGAGTACTGCTGGTGACAGGATGATTTTGTATTTGATCATTGTTGAAAAAAGGGTTTTAGACTTGAGTTCCCGATGTTGCTTTGGAGACTGAATGTGTTCTGTGCAGCAGTGGAGTTATGGAGCTGTCTTGAAACCAGTTGTCAAATTGAAATCCAGCTTTCAAGGCACAGGCTTTCTCTTACCGTTCCTGTCTTGTGAAATGGACCTAAGGGGTGAGACAGGCTGAAAAAATGCAGGGTAGTTTTTTGCCTTAGAGAGCTATTGGGTATTCAGGACTTTTGAAAATCAGGTCACCTATTTAGGAGCATAATTTTAAACACTCGTCTTTTAAAATCTCTCCTAAAAATACATTTATGTGTGGAGCTTGAATTTGCTTGGGTTGTGCTGGGTCAGTGAACTGCTTCATGTTTTTATAAGCTGTGTTGTTGTATTCCAGAATCTCCAGCTTTCATTTAAAAATATATCATAAGTCTCTAGCCATCATGGTTGTGAATAAAATCTTGAAAATGTGACCCAGGTGCAAACCAATGCTGGGATGCCCTCCTGAATCTGCAGACAGCCTGAAGTAATATCTCCCAGAGGTGTAAACGTGTCCCATGCATGTCAGTGAAATGTTAACTGAGATGTCCGGTGATGTTAATGTGAGCATTTTTAACTATTTCACTGCTATTCAGTGCATGTAAGAAAGAAGCAGAAGGGTCATAGTGCAGATTATATCATCTTCCGAGAGTGACAGCTCAGTTTGGTGTCATGACTGGGTGATGTTTGGACGAGAAAAAAGGTGGTATTTTCCCATCTGACCTGTGGAGTCACAAGGCCCAAGGGATTATTTTAGCCGCACCAATGGGGAGCCAATTGCGCACAACCCAGTGGGACGTAAAAGCCTCCCTGGGCCAACCCTATGTACCTTCTCCACAGCCTAGTGTGTTCTGGTAGTGAGCATTGGGCCAGGTGGCTTCCTCCCTGGCTTTAGTGGATGCTGAGAAATCACTGCATTTCTTCCATCCTGGTCACAATGTCTAGCTTTTCTTTGCAGCTATGAGGGTCAGAAACAAAACACCTCATCCCCCTGATGTTTTGATGATATTTTTTATTTCTCTCTCTCTTGGTCTATGATTCTGGAAAAAAGGGCCCTAGGCATGTGCTTGTTGTGCCTGTACTGTAATCCAGCCTAGTCCATGGTGTATCTGAACCCTACTGAGGGGGAATCAAGTCTGATGAGCACAGCAGAGCATATGTGAGGATACTTTGAACATTTTCACGAATTGCTCTGGTGGCATCTCATTTTGTCACCCTAGATAGGTGGCTCTTGTGGGGGTGAGTTGGGAGAGTACCTCTGCTGTTTCCACTTTGAGCCCTATTTATGTATATAATTTATATGTAAGAATAAGGAGCAGGGGTGGTGTGAGATTTCTATTTCTTCTGCCGAGATAAAAATATTTTTTCCAAACACACATTTCCAAGGAGACCATTGCCTCTGCCTCTTGATCTCATTCAGTTAAAATACAGGCTCTTGCATTAGAAGAGAGGCCAAGTGAGGTTTGTCATTTGGGGCCTAGTGAGGCGAAGTAATTTCTGCATCCCAATATGGGGAGATAAACCCGTTTTCCTAGTTTGGAACAGCAGTTTTAACAGGCTAGCAGATGAGAAGTGACATTTGTCCTATGAGCACGGGGGATGGGATTGGGGGTATTGTGTGGAGGGGAAGGACTTGTTAGCTCATGTCTTTTCAGACCGGTGCTGGGAGTTCAAGAAGAGTGTCTTTTGTGCCGTGCACCTCTGCCAGGGCTGGCTCCTGATTGGTAGATGTTTATAAAACTGAAATTTAGGATGGGGATCTGAATGCAGTAAGCAAGAGGGTGCTAACCTCAGCTGATTTTAGGGGGAGCAGGGCCCCAGGGCAGTTGGAACTCAATATTCTCCATGAATCAGGAGCCAAGCCAGCTGCTTTGTTCCCTTTAGTGATATCAAAGGTTGTAAAATATTCCCATAGAAAGCCATCCGCAAAAGCAGATTTTTAAACCCTTTTATCTTTTGATTCTCTCCCCTTCTGATCCCACCCTGATCTTCCCTCTCTCTCTCTCTCTCTCTCTCTCTCACTCTGTAACTTTGGGGTGCCTGGCACACTGTATGCACCATCTTAGCTTCAGGGTTCCCAAGATTTGTTCTGTGCCTGGGTCCCTGCAAGTGTCATACTATACATACATAGAGCTACTGAATTACGACTAAGTTTTGTATGTTGACTAAAGTTGGCTTATAGTCGCAGGCTAAGATGTTGCAGGAATAGATCTGTGCACAGTTTCTAGGTTTATGGATGACTCCTGGAGAGGAAACTAAGGGAAGGGAGTTGTAGAGAGGGGAGGACTTGCTCTCACCCTCCTTGACCTTGGAGAGTAGTTCGCTGCTTCATTCATGTTTAAAGAACCCATTTCTAAAGTAAGCACGCTCTGGCATTAGGAGTTGGTCTGCATTTATTACTAACCCCACCCATCCCTGCCTTTTGCAAGAATCTTGTGAGGCTGTGATTGTGTTTTTAGAAGCAGAATGACAGAGAGAAATTCCCTGGAGGCAAATACAGAGTGTGTGCTCTGCACGCCAGTACAGACACACAGGGCTGGGAACTCCCAGAGAGATTGAGTGAGAGAGAGAGAGAGCACAGAACAGCCAAACAGTGTTGGAGGAGGAGGGGGGAGGAAGAGGCGAGACACTTTTTAATCCTTAAACTGAGCAATTTGGATTTTTTTTAAACCCTTTGTCTCTAATTTTTACTGAGGAGCCTTTTGCGTTCCAGGATCACCTCTCTGCTGGGTTTGAACAGCCCTGGCTGACATGATGTACCTCTGGGTGAGTAGAGGGTTGTGTGTGTGAGGGCTTACGCGCTTTGCACATATAAGGAGTGGAAAGCTGAGAGATTCTGTACTAGCATGAGCGGCCTTCCCCTTAGGGCTCAGCTCTCTGCAGCCCCTACACACAGTAGGCTTTAGCTTCCATTTTTAAAAATTTGTAAAAAAATTATATTGGTAACTGAATTTTAAACAGACTTTTCCATCAGTGAGATCCCTCTGAGCTTGTATGTTTTTCAGCAGGTGCCTCAGAGAGAGAATTCTTTGTGGAATTACCCTCATTTTCTAGCACCTGTAGGACC
Organism: Chelonoidis abingdonii; assembly: GCF_003597395.2. Classification (NCBI taxonomy): domain Eukaryota; kingdom Metazoa; phylum Chordata; order Testudines; family Testudinidae; genus Chelonoidis; species Chelonoidis abingdonii. The sequence goes on from NC_133769.1 coordinate 101,254,889, forward strand.
TGTGCTGTTCCTGGGCTACTTCCTATGCTTTGTGGAATTTTGGTATGACTGAGGGACACCCTGGGGGTGTACAGGGTAGAAAGTTTGATTCTCAAATGTCAGGAGAAGAGAATATGATCAAGGGAGGATTAGCATTGTAAATGGGGAGTATGTGGCCAGATGCAAGGATGCTTTTATCAGAGGTGCCAGGATTACAGGAATTCCTGGTGGATTATGGGATATAGTGACAGGAAAAATCCATGTGAGATGATAAATATCTAGCTAGCTTTATAAAATATACATAAATTTTTATCCTCTGAACAAATTCTGAAATTTTCTCTGGAGTAGTCAGCTATTTGGCTGCTTGGCTAGGATGTGTAATTCTCTTTGCTCCTTGGTACCCTTGAAATCTGTTGTTTGCCCTTGGCTCTGTTACCCATATGCCCAAGATTGCAGGCTCCTGCATTTGATTTAAGGATAATCAGGTCAAAAGTTTAATATATTCATTACTGGGGAAGTTATGGGGTTCTGTCACTGTCATTTTTGAAATCACATCTCCCCTCTCCCAGCCCTTCCCTCCGGTTTATTTGGAAAACAAAGAAAGCTTTGGAACACAGAGGTGTTTTGCTGCTTTTTACATTCTTCCATTGTGCACACACTCTAGCTTTGTAATCACAGGGTAATGTAGACATGCTGGGCAATGCACACTTGCTTGTTTTTATAGGATTGGCCCTGTTAATTTTAAAAGATTTCAACTTTTAAATCTCCTTTCTTCTCCAACCACATATTCTCGGCCCTGAATGTGGCCACTGGTTTTGCCTAGGAGGGCTAGATAGGCCTTTTCTTGTGGAGCAGATAAGACTGCTGCTTAATCTGCTGGATGGGGTGAAGTGAGAAGCTGCTCAGTGGTGCTGGTACTGATTTTAGTTAATAAGTGACAATGGTGTGATAGCTCCCCACTGACTATGGGTGTTCCTACTTTGGACTGGTAATTTCCAGCTCAGATAGGTGTACAGTACACATGCTAGCTTTGATCAACCGAATGTGCTAAAAGAACCAGTGTAGCAGGCAGCAGCACAGCTAGCCAGCTCCAGTACAATCATGCCCAACACCCTGGATTGGTACTTGGGTGGTTAGCCCCTTCTGCAGCTCATGCTGCTGCAGCTACACTGCTATTTTTAGCACATTAGCTGGATCAAAACTAATACGTGTATATCAGGAAATTACACCTCCAGCTCCAGTGTAGATTGGCTAAAGTGTGGGAGCAGACATCAGTACCCCTGTTCTACTTCGTGTGTGTGTGTGTAAGTAACAGTTCTGGGTGTAAGGGATATGGCCTGCCAATGTGTCAGCCAGAAGAGCCTCATACTAGAGGTTTGCTTCATCTTTAAATGGGAGTGATTGTGACCTGCTGCTCTTGTGGATCCTGGGAGAAGGATTAGTTTTGGCCAGTTTCCCAGCAGATTGAAGAACATTTTCTTCCTTTATGGTGTATGTACCACTCTTCCTCTTATCTCCACCCCAAACTCCCAGATCCACTATTGCTTTAGTAGGATTATAGTTAAACTGAGGTGTTTAAAGGGTTTCAGCTGCTAAACTAGTGCTCAGGGCTCTTTACAGCACCAAGTAGGTTAATGCAAAAATGGGTAACTAGTAACATTCTTTTTTCTCCCTGGCACAATGTGCGGGGAATTTTCTGTGACCCTTGTTCTTTGGGGATGCTCTCTCTCTCCCGCCCCCCAAGCCTTTGCCTCCCAGTGCATCCTACAGTCCGTCCCTCTTATGCTTTTGTCTCACACTGACTTCAGGGTTGGAAGGGACCACAGGAGGCCATCTAGTCCAACCCACTGCTCAGAGCAGGACCAATCCCCAGACAGATTTTTACCCCAGTTCCCTAAATGACCCACTCAAGGATTGAACTCACAACCCTGGGTTTAGCAGGCCAATGCTCAAACTACTGAGCTATTCTATCCCTTACCATGTATCCTTCAGTGGCAAAAACTAGGAACCCAGAGTTACCTATCTGATTTGATTCTGAGTCTGCTGTGCCACATCCATGCTGTAATTGGGCTCTGGTTTCTTGCTTGCTTTGGCAGCACATATACTAAAATTGGAATGATACAGAGAAGATTAGCATGTCCCCTGCGCAAGGATGACACGCAAATTCGTGAAGAGTTTCTGTATTTTGTGGTCATGGCTCTTTCTGTTCCCTGTGCTGTATTTTCTCTGTTCAGTGTCTTTTGTGCACAGAACATTAGAATCTGTAGATCCATGGAGATTTGTACTGAGTCATTCCTTAATTTAGTGTATAAAGCTACATTAATACAATGTTAAATTTGAGGTTTTAAATGCACAAGCCAGGAAATCTACAGTTAAGGTTCCAACGGCAATCATAACATTGTCCCTTGTGCATGCACATTACAGTATGATCTTTTCTTAAGTGATCCTGCAGCACTGGACACTGCCACATTGTATTTGGTAAATAATGCAATGAAATAAAATACAAAGGAACTGCACTTTTCTCTAACTGTGAGTGCAGAGTAGAATCGAGCCCAGAACAGTACAGTAGCCAGAACACAATAGCTTGGGGGTTATAACTGCCACCTCCTTTTAATGAGCCATCATACTCCACATTCAAATTAAATTTCCTGCTTGCTGATCTGTACTCTCTAGCTTGTAATGTATAACAGGATATTTTAAATAAAGCCTTTGTAGGATGCAGTGCATTCTGGGCTGTAGAGATCCAGAGAGTGGGAAATTTAAAATCTAATGTGATGACCTAATCTGTGGGAAACTGCTGGCTGTGGTGTGAGAAGCTGAGAAGGCAGGCTAACAGTGGAACTGCACAGTTATAGTAGTAAGAAACACTATTTATCTTAATAGTGTTACAGTGTGGTATATGCAGTTCTACAAAGTCTGCTGTGAGGCACTGGCAGTAGGGCAGGCTAAACACATAATGGTCAAACTCAGAAAGGATAATATTCTTTATAGAAGACTAGCCAAGGGTGAAGTCTGATGGGAGTCCGGCTGCTGCAGTCCACAGGAGGCTTGTGGTGAGGAAAGGAAAGAAGTGTTGGTGGCCCTGACATCCCAGCCTTTTCCTTCTGCACCCTTGAGCTGAAAATAAGCAAAGGTGTGAATTAAAACAGACTTAGTTTGGTCCGAGTCCGTGTCTGGACGCTTGTATTTTAGAATAAAAATGGCTCGGATTGATCTAGCTAAAGCTGCTTTGTGCTACTGACTGTAGCATTGTGGCTCAGATCCACTTGTGTACCAGAAAGGCATACCAGCAATTATGTGTTGCTGCTGCCTTATTTGCCTGAATTTAAGCTTTCACTTGAAGTGTAAATAAGAGCTTGTCTGCATTTGAAAATTTAACAAAGTAGCTATTCTGGAATAGCTATTTTAGTATAAGCCGCAGTATGGACACTCATTCTGGAAGAAGTGTGTCCACACAGGGATTATAATGAACTAACTATTCTGGACTAGCTGTTTGGTTAAATTTCCAAGTGTAGACAAGTCCCAAGTCTCTAGCTGTTATGGTTATTGAGGTATACTTGGGTCATATTTTTGAGGCGAACTAATGCAGTGATGTCTACCTGTATTTTTGATCTGAAATGATATCTCTAAAAGCCATTCATCTTAGTGGGGGCTAACTGAGGTACCCAGGGATGTTTTGCCATTGAAAGTATTAACTACTGAACTGCTCGTCAAAGCATGTAAGAAAGGAAAGGGAAGATCATATTATGAAGATCTGCAAGTGACAGCTCATTTTTGAACCATGAGCATGTCGGTTTAGAGACACCACCCTTTTTCCTACACACTGATGAAGAGTGAGCTAAACCGAAGGAGCAGGACATCTGAGGCCTTCCCACACACTCTGGAGGGTCAAGCACAAAAAGCCCAGTGGGTATGTCCTTACCAATGGGAAGCCAAGCCCAAGGAGCACAGCAAAGTCCATGGGTTTCTTTGTACCCAAAAGAGCACAAAGTACATGCACAATCATATTCTGTATATCTGTACAATCTATTGTGAGCAGTCTCTTGTGTGGGTGTAGCTTATTCTGTGGGTCGAGTTTGGAAGAGTATACCAATTTTTTTCTCAATCTGACCCATGTTTAGTTCAATCAAATTTTATTCCACAGTAAGTGTCCACACACAGGCTTGCGCCAAACAGATTTTCGGAAATTGACGTAGTTAAATGAGTGCAAGTTTATGTGTAGACAGACCAGCCCTTAGTTGCTTTTTAAATAGAAAAGCCTTATCCTCGCATTAGACATCAAAGATATGGCCCTTAACCCTTTGTATACAATGAATCATGTGGTACAAATGTAGGGTCACTTTATGCTGAGGAGTGCTTTATAGGGAATATGAAAGGTTAGAAGAAAGAGCAGCAACTCCAGCAAGCAATTTGATCAATCTACCCTTCCTCCCATTCTCTGAGGGTATGGCTACACTTGAAATTTCAAAGTGCTGCCGTGGCAGTGCTTTGAAGTGTGAGTGTGGTCAGAGCGCCAGCGCTGGGGAAGAGCTCTCCCAGCGCTGCACGTGAACCACATCCTCTACGGGTTTAGCTTGCAGCTTGGCTCCCAGCGCTGCGGCACTGATTACACTGAGGCTTTACAGCGCTGTATCTTGCAGCGCTCAGGGGGGTGTTTTTTCACACCCCTGAGCATGAAAGTTGCAGTGCTGTAAAGTGCCAGTGTAGCCATACCCTGAGAGGGTTGAAGCCATCAAAGACAGGAGGGACTAATGGAGCAGAGGTCCATGTTGTTGCTAGGCTCCTGATAGGAAAGCACTGGATTCATAGCTCTGATCTCTGAGAGATTATAGTGTGTCTAGATAATTTCCTCGGTTCTCCCAGCTGTGCACAGGGTGCATGCTGAGTGTTTGTGAGAGGACTGGCTTCACAGTGCAGATTTCTTTCACCTGAGCTCTATGGAAATGAAGCCCTTCCCCAGATCTCTAATAACTATTTGCTTTGCAAGCGGGAGTGGTGTCTGCTAGCTTACCAAGCCATTTGTAATATTTCTTCCTTTGTCTCCTTTTTCTTTTTGATCTGTTTCATTTCCCATGTCTTCACTGCAAGGGGAGCTCGCTCTAGAGTCTCTCTTTGGATTGCATAGAATCATTTTTCTTTTCCCTCCCCCTAGGCGTTCAGCTCATCAGCTTTAGCGCCCTGGGGACTAGAAACCCAATTCTGCTGCCAACGCTGGGCCTTAGCAACATACTTCTGCTCATGCCATGTCTTTCTTTCATTTGTCCTCTTGCATGAGGTTGGTTAATGCCAGTGCATAGTATGATCAGCACAAGTTGTTTTTCACAGGACGCAGTATATATAGTCACATAGCAAGTGGCCATCCATGCCGCTGAACTTTTTACATACTGTGCTAGGGGCTGGATCTCTGAAAACATTGGAAGAATGGCTGGAATTGCATGGGGCTTTGTTAAATGTGTAAATGCTGATCTATAAAACACATTATAGTTCTATTTATTTTCTTTGGGTAGTGAACTGAGGGCATAAGAAGTGTTTCTCAAAATAAACCAATTAAATGAGATCTTTGAAATTGAAGCATAGATCTGATATTTCTTAGACCTTGTCTTCTCTAATGTAAACCTTGTGTATAAATACTGTACAGAAAGCTACGTTAATAGAACTTTGTTGCAAAGTCAAATGCCCCAATGTTAGGGAATTGCAGAATTGAACCTTAATTCTGCCCATTTGAGCATATGCATTATAATATGTTTTCCACAGGCCCACATTCTCATTCAGTGCACAGGATGGAAGGTGTTCAGTTTCTGAGCAGCTATTCAATATTTTGTTTTATCCTCTCTGTTCATTAATTTCCTTATGGGATTTTCTATGGTGTTCCTTAATGTAGTATCTGAGTGCATCGCAGTCATTTGATTTTTCACTACACCCTTGTGAAGTGCAGGAGGTGTTATTATTTCCATTACTCAGTATTGTGTAGCACTTAATATGTTCAAAGCACAGCTCTCACTGATTTCAGTTACAGCTCAGCACTTCTACAAATCAGACCCTAGGGTATCAGTTTGGGCACCCAGAAAAGAGGAACCACAGTCAGTTATCACCTGTGAAAAGTTTGGTTAACGTATCTTGTCCAATATCATAGAGAAACTGTCAGAGGCAGGGATAGAATCCAGTTCTCCAGGGCAGCATTCAACTGCCTTGACCGTGAGAGCCTTCTTTCTCTTTCTGTAGTCCCATGTTTTATTCACTACCCACCTTCCAACTTCTGCAACAAATGAGGTAGGGATTCTACAGGCAACAGCTTCCTTTGCTACACAGACCTGATCCATCTCCAGAGCAGGTCCATTCTGTCCATGGTCCCAGCTCTTTGGGTACTCCAACCAGCAGGCCCAGCCGATCAACTCCTCGCCGTGTTCAGCAGTGGGCAGGAGGCCCTGGGGGGGGAGGAGGAGGGGCGGGGCAGGAGGATGCGGGGCATGCTCAGGGGAGGAGATAGAATGAGGTGGGAAGAGGCAGGGTGGAGGCAGAGCAGGGGTAGGAAGAGACGGGGTGGAGTGGAGTCTTGAGGGAAGGGATGGGGGAGCTTGGGGTGGAGCGGGGATTGAGCACCCCCGGGGGGAAAGTCAGTGCCTGTGATCCTGTGTGCTGAATGAGACAAAGATCCTAGTTTTTTTTACATATGTGATCATATACCGTATCATAATACATGTGTACAAGGAGACTGAATTAAGGTTGCACAGGCAACCTTAATTCTGGTATTTCCTGATTTTTGAGTCCTTGATATTGCAACCTCTCAGTAACTTTTGAACATAATTTTTGTAAGTAAATTCCTAGGTGTGTTTTTTTTTTTTTTTAAAGCAAACAAACAAAAAAGTTCCATCCTGTAGCATCTTATTGGCACCCACGTGGTTCATCAGCAGGGTTGGAATCTATAGGCCCAGAGCACAGACCTCTGCCACTTGAGCTACTCTGTCACTTGACGTAACTGACAGCAGAACATAATTGTGACAAGCACTGGAAGGGGGATTAGACGTACACTTTGCCAGATGATTTCCCAGGTATATGTTGACAGTAAATGAATGGTGAGACTTTAGGCTCCTTTCTATGCTCAGGAGGCGAACGTGTCCTAGTGCAGGGATTCTCAACCCTTTTCTTTCTGAGGCCCTCCCAACATGCTGTAAAAACTCTGCAGCCCACCTGTGCCACCACAACTGATTTTCTGCATATAAAAGCCTGGGCCAGCATTAGGGGGTATCAAGCAGGCCAGTTGCCTGGAGATCCTCATGCCACAGGAGCCCCTGCAAAGCTACATTGCTCAGGCTTTGGCTTCAGCCTCGGGTAGCAGGGCTCAGGGCCCAGGCTTCAGCCCTATGCGGGAGGGCTTCAGCTTTCTGCCCTGGGCCCCAGTGAGTCTAATGCTGGCCCTCTTAACGGCCCCCCTGAAACCTGCTTGAGGCCCCCCAGGGAGCCTTGGACCCCTAGCTGAAAACCACTGCCCTAATGGTCACAGACTCTTGTGCCTGCACCTCCCAAACTTGACCCCTTCTGTCCCAGCCCTTTGTCCCCAGCCCTAGCTCTTCCTACTCCAGTTCCTTCTCCTTGACTGTCTGCCTAGTCCCAGTCTCCCCTCATCAGACTTATTGCAGTGTCTTTTCCCAATCCTAGTCTCCCCCTCCGGGTTCATTCTGAGAATCCCAATTTCCTCCTCACCACTCCGTATCCTTGCTCAGTTAGTTTCACTTCACTCTTTCCCATCCTGTCTCCTAGTCCAATTCCCTCTCTTCTCCCCCCCACCCCGTACCCCTGGCACTTCAATTTCTTTTCAGCTCAGTCTACCCTCTCCCTGCTCCCATTCCCCTCATATATTGGTTCCTAGTCCCAACCTCCTTGTCCAGCCAATCTAAGTCTCCCCTTGTCTCCCAACAACTTGTCTGATCTCTGCATGTGCCCCCGCCAGCTGTCTCCCAGTCCCCTCCATTTCCAGCACTAGCTTCCCCCCCGCCCCCCCCGGCCCAGCAATCTTGTCCAGCCCGTTGCAGTCCCGGTTTCTCTTTCCCCCAGTATCCCTCTCCAGTCTTAGTCTCACCAGACTTCTTGTCCCACATCTACTCTTTCTCTAACCACTGGTCTGACTTCTGTTCCCTCTGCATTCAAACCAGGCACTTTCCTTTTGTATGCTGCCAGGCTGCCCGCACGGGATAGTTGAGAGTGCAGCTGAGCCAGGTTCCCTGCTTTCAGTTTGGGTGCCCAGTCCCATCCCAACCTAGAACAGCCATTACATGGAAAGTCCAGCTTTGCCCTTGTGGCACTGGGCTGGAGCATACCCAGCCATTCTATGTGGATGGCACGTGCACGGTCTGGTCAGCACTAGGAGCTGAGAGAGGCTGTAACGTGCTCAGTGAGGACAGAATCATTGGAGGTTTTAGCTGGTAAGAAGTCTCTGCTGAGTGTGTGGGAACTGTGGCTTTTCAAAGGCTTATAACTTTGTCAAATTTGGGTGAATTTTCACAAGGATGACAAAAGGTATAGGCCCACATAGTCTACCCACTGCCAAATTTCAGGGCCGTGCTCCAAAGCATGAGGGTGCTATTCCATTTCAAAGGAAAAGTAGCTGAATGTTTTTAACATGGGCAAAAGACCATATTTTTCTCTAGGCTTTTCGTCAGAAACGTGGAACAGTTTGGGCTGAAATTGTGTTGTAAAACAACCCCCCCCCCCCCGCCAAAGAAAAAGAAAAAGAAAAAAAGGCAGCCTGAGGCACACACCTGACATGGAAAATTTCAGCCCAAACAATAGCTTGCTGAAGTTGTAACCAGCTGACAACAAGGTGTTATAATGGGAAGTGTTGGGCAGCCTTAATAATAGGTGATACTACCAACCCCATTTATAAAATAATAATAAAAATATCCACAGCACATGCTCTTCTCTTGGGGAGAGGATAAGAGAACAAACATGTTACTGATGTTAGGCATGTTGTTTAATGCACTGCTGGAAGGCATGCAGATGCTATGGTGATGAACGCAGTGTAAGAACATATATAGAACAGAATATTAGGGAGTACTGTCTCTTAAGAGATAAGAAATGCCTAGTCTCATTTGAGCCTACATGTATGAAACCATGAAGGAGAAAGCTCTGTAATTCTGGGGGTTATGTTATGAGTCACATAACTCACCCAGTCAGTGTTCCTCTATTCCCCTCCCCTATTGTGGTCTTGTGCCATTTTCTGTAGATGTATTTGTTGAATCTCTTCTCTCTCCCCAGCTCCTTATTCCCTTAAGCAAAATGCAGGAACAAAAAACCATATTTTTCCAGTGTGCCATTGGCCAGGAAGTGTACTGCTGTTAATAATTATTTCAGTAGCTGCTAGGAGTAGGGCCCCATCATACTGGGTGCTATGTAGTTAAACCGTGCATTACTTGATGTCCAAAATATGCAACAATGTGTTGATAAACATTGCCTGTTTTTGCTGGTTTTAAATGGCTTCTGCTTGTTTCTTTTTAAAAAATCATGTCCTGTTTCTGTTTTATTCCTGAAAGTGGCAAGAGAAGAATAGCTTTACAATAGTTGAGAGGAGAGATTTGAACACTGGTTGGTTGGTGGCAAGCTGGTTATTTGGGCACAGTGATAGGGAGAGATAGGAAAGAAATCTGCTAGCCAAGTTCAGGTGATAGCAGTTCAGTTCTAGGAGATTACTTTTGAATGATTTTGGTTGAAGGTCAATGTAGTAAATGTCATCGTGTCATCCTCCTGTTCAAAGTATGTGTAAAGCCACTTGGAAGAGAGAGGATGAGATGTTTCATATCATCCCCATCATCATCATCATCTTGTGAAATCCCAAAGGGGCATAGCTGCCTTGGAGATCAAGCATCACCCGGATCGATCCCTAGCTAGGTCCGTAAAGCCGTCTGACTTGATGTTCAGTTTGTCTGTCATTGATGAGCTTATCAGGGCGGCAAAGCTTTCGGCGCCCACGTGATCACTGGCCATTCTTTGGTAAACGCAGAGTGGTTGCCATGCTGATGCTACTCATTTGTCATCTTTTCACTGAACCCAGGTTTGTTTGTTTGTTGTTGTCTTGCGATCCCAGTGAAGGATCAGGGCCCCATTGTGCTAGGCACTGTTTAGATATGTAACAAAAAGACAGCCCTGTCCCAAAGGGATCTGATCTCATTATATTACTAGTGTATGATACAAATCGGGATCTGGAGGGAAACAACATGGCTGTGATCTAGCTTGGATGAAACAGAAGAGGTGTTTGTTGCCAGGACAAGAAGTGATAAGAGAGATGGATGGAGGAGGTATCGGTATAAAAATAAACACGTTTTCAGGGTGTTTGTATACACCTTTTGCTCAGTTAGTTCACAGCCTCTACGTCCAACTGGCTTCATTGCTGTTCTGGGATTCTCAGAAAACAGCCGTCCCTGACGTGTCTTTTTTTCTTTTATTATCATCTGCTACTGTCCAAGAGTTTATTTCTTACAACAACCCACATCTTTTTTCTTTGGTATCCTGTGCCAGTCCAGACACATGGGTATAGTTCTTCCCAGCCGACAAATGGAGACAGAACTGTGAGTCTTTTGATGTAGTTCCGCTCTCCATAGAGGTGCTTTTCTGGCTTTCAGACCTTGATTTTCTTTTTCCAACAAGCAGAGCACATCAATACCACTGCCATCAGTGAAGCCTGAACAAAGGTGAGAATAGCCTAGGTTTCAGAGCCTAATAGGAGCTTTATCTACATATTGGTGTGAAGCTGCCTTTTTTGGGCTCATGATCCTTTAGGTCAATTCATCAACTCTCTCAGTATAGCTTGGCTGATTTGTGCAATTAGAGTTCCAGGAAAGTGAAAGAGGACAGGAAGATGGAAGCTTTCTGAGGAGAACTGCCTCAAGGCTTTCTCTGTAAGCTTCACTCTATCAACTGATTCATTAGCAGCCATCAGTGGGCTGCAGAAACTGAGTAAATCTCCTGTGCCAGAGATGAGGTCAGACCTGTCAAGACTTTGCCCTACCTTGATTTGGGCTTGTCTACATTGTGATGTCTCGTGGCTCTATGTCTTTGTCAGTCTCAACAAGATCATTCCTGTGGCCAAAGCAGTGATCCATTGACCACTCCTTGAAAGATAAGTTGTCAGCTCTCTTCTTTCACAGCACATTCCTGGTGGGGGAGGAGCTTGAAAAGTTTCAGTAGTTACTAGTGCATGTGAAGACTCAGTGTTTCTCTCCTTAGAGGGCCCTACATGATTCCTAAAGTAAGGCTCTTAATCTGCCAGGAACAGACTCAGAGAAACCAAAGTTATTACCAAGAGACCACAATCCCAGTTCAATAGGAGAGGTCATTTCAAATGAAGCAACGCAGTGTTCAAAGAAGGTGGAGGGGGCGGGACTAGGGCTCAGGGTGATCTCTCATATGCAGACCCAGTGCACAGAATGCCATTGTAGTCAGAAGAAATAAAGAATCTTCTTAGAGTGTGGTCCCTATGGGTGCTCCACTTCAGGTGTTGGTGTATCCCGAGACCGTCGATCAGAGATTTATGGTATCAGTGGCCGTGCGTGCTCAGTAGGTGTCTTGCGGTGCTGTTGGTGCCACATTTAGCGTGTGCACAACCCGAGCCCTCCAGTTCTTTCTCAACTCTCCTTGGCTGAAGATGGAGCTCTGGGGCAGTGTTCGTCACTCTTGCTTAGGGTTACCGTATAGCAACGGTGGAAAAAATGGGATGGGGTAGGGGGTAATAGGCACCTATATAAGAAAAAATCCCAGAAAATTGGATTGTTCCTTTAAAAATGGAACATATGGTCACCCTACTCTTGCCAGACCCTTAGAAATATGGTAAGTAGCTAGTTAGTCATTGTCACCATCATGTCATTGCCATCTACCTCGGCGAGTGACTTCACGCAGTTCCAGGGACTGTTTAAGTGGGTTGCCCAAAGCCAGGACATCCCGTTGGAGGAAGTGCAGACAAATCAGCACAAGCTGGTACAAATTCTATAACCTTCATCTACTTCCAGAATCACTCTGCCTATCAGTGATGCAATTTTGGAACCAGCAGACAGTCTGGCAGACACCAACCTCAATTCTTCCGACATGCTAAAGGACTTGCCTCCCAACTCCTTGGTGGTCAATGCTAATCAATGTGGCAAACAACAACAGTTTAGACAGACCCCCACAAAATAAGGAACACGAGGCTCAACCTCTTTGGACAAAAAGTTTACTCCTCGGCGACATTACAATTCCGAGTCGCCAACTATTCAACCTTGTTGGTTAAATATGATTGAGACTTATGGGAATCTTAGCTTGTTCACAGTGGAGCTTCCTGAGGAAAAACTATCACAATTTCAGGCGATTGTAAATGAGTCAACTCATCGCTAAAACAGCCCTCCAAGTGTCTTTGGACATTACGGACACAGTCGCCAGAACCATGGCCATAGTGATGTGCCGGGCATCCTGGTTGTAGTCCTCGGGCATCCCTAAAGAACTTCAAATGAAAGTTGAAGACCTATCTTTTGACTGAGAAAAGCTGTTCTCGAATAAGACAGATGAGGTGCTCCGCTCAATGAAAGACTCTCGAGCCACTCTGTGCACTTTGGGGATTTACATCCCACCTGCAATGAGACAGGTGGGATGTAACCTTATCAGAGGTCCAGAGATTCCTCTTCTAACTAACAGCAACGACTATACGAGAACCAAAGACAGCATCAATGTTCATAGCAATAGAGAGCACCTCAGTCTCAACCGTCGAGTTCTCAGTCGGCTACGCCCAAGCCACAATTTTGAAGTTTTCATCGAGAGTCTGGACAACCTCCCTCACTAGGCAGCGCTTACTCCCAATCTAGTCCCATATTTTGGTCATCGTGTTCACCCATTCTATTGTATCTGGGCGTCAATAACCACAGACCAATGGGTGTTAGAGATCATACGATCAGGATATACTATCTCCTTTACCTCCCAACAACCTACTCTGCTCACCTCCCCATCCCTCTTCAGGGACCCTTCTCACGAGCAGCTGTTATAAGAAGTCGATCATCTTCTACAACTAGGTGCCATGGAACAAGTGCCTTCGCAATACAGGGGCAAAGGGTTTTACTCCCACTACTTCTTGACCCAGAAGAAGAATGGGGATGGAGATGTATCTTAAATCTCAGGAAGCTCAACAAGTTTATATGCTCTCAAAATTTCAAGATGGTTACAATACTGGGCATGATACTTTCAACGCTGCAAAAGGGGGACTGGTTTTTAGCCCTCAACCTCCAAGATGCTTATTTTCATATTACCATATACCTCGCCCACAGAAAATTCCTGCAATTCACAGTAGGACACAAATACTTCCAGTACAGAGTACTACCATTCCGCCTATCCACTGAACCAAGAGTTTTCTCCAAAATCCTAGTGGTGGTAGTGGCACATCTATGCAAACAGGGAATAATGATCTTGCCTTACTTGGACGATTGCCTTCTCAAAGGCCCTATTCAACAAGAAGCACAGGACGCTGTCCAGACGACGATCACGCTGTTCAGGAATCTAGGGCTACAGATAAATGAACAAAAATCCACTCTAATCGCTGTTCAACAACTGGACTTCATCAGGGCACATCTTGATGCCATAGAAGCCAAGGCATCCCTGTCCCTGAATAATTCACAATGCTGACAAACCTCATCTCAGAGATTAGAGTCAGCTGCCAAATACTGGCTCATACTGTCTTGCAACTGTTAGGACCCATGGCAGCTACATGTGATATGACATGCAAGACTACGTATGCACTGCCTACAGGGCTGATTGATCTTGATATACATACATAGCAGGCACAGCCTGCACAAACGACTTACAGTACCACCCCACGTCCTGGACACTCTACACTGGTGGACGAGACCAGAAAATGTATGCTCGGGTGTTCCATTCCAACAGGGTCCCCCATCAATAGTAATCATGATAGATGCCTCACTGATAGGTTGGGGCCACCCACATGTGTCAGCACACAGTTCAAGGCAAATGGTCTCTTGCTGAGACTCAGTTACACATCTGTCTACTAGAGCTACGTGCAGTCCGCAACGCTGACAGACACTTCCTACATCTCATAGAGAATGAATCAATTTGCATATTGACCGACAACATTGCCTGCATGTTTTATATCAGTTGCTAAGGGGGTCCTTGATCTCACTTGCTATGCACCAAAGCCATGCAACTGTGGAACTGGTGCATACACCACAACATAAAAATTTCAGCCTCCTACTCTCCCGGCTATCAGAATGTAATGGTGGACATGCTAAGCGGATGCTTCTCTGGAGACCATGATTTGGAAATGAACGAGGGAGTCCTACTATCCATATTCTGCCAGTGGGGCAGTCCTCTCATCGACTTGTTTGCTTCCTCAATGAACCACAAATGTGCCATGTTCTGTTCAAGAGCGGGAACGGGACTACAATCACTAGGGGACGCCTTCTTTATCACATGGGATGCACCCAACTCATGTACACGTTCCCACTGATTCCCCTGATATCACGAATGATGCACAAGATATGACTAGACAAGGCCAAGGTCGTCCTCATAGTCCCAACATAGCCCAGGCAAGCCCTTATCTGATGCACATGGTGATATGTGCCCCTCAAGTTCTCCCTCATCATCCAGATCTGCTTTCTCAGAACAACGGTTGCACTCTTCACCTCAGTCTGGAGAAACTCCACGTTCAAGCATGGCTCCTGCATGATTCCATTATGGCGAGCTAGACTGCTCGGAACAAGTTAAACACATACTACTAAACAGCAGGAAACTGACCACGGGTAATACTTACCTTTAAAAATGGAAGAGATTCTCCTCCTGATGTCATGAAAAACATGTGATGGCTTCTACATCACTGCTACCATTAGTGTTGGAATACCTACTGGAACTGAAACGCTCTGGGGTTTAGCAATGAGCTTGATCAAAGTCCATCTCACAGCAATTACTGCATTCCATCATGAAATTGATGCGACTTTGATCTTTTCACACCCCGTTACTAAACGCTTCCTCACGTGCCTCCAGAACATTTACCCAGAGGGTTGCCAACCTACTCTGGCCTGGGACCTCAATCTGATATTGAAATGCCTCACCAGACTGCCATTTGAACCCCTAACCATCTGTTCCCTCCTACATTTATCCATGAAAATGGCCTTTTGGGTCACTATTACTTCCACCAGATGGGTGAGTGCGATAGGGGCTCTCATGGCTGATCCTCCCTACACAATATTCTTCAAGGACAAGGTCATGCTATGTCCGCACCTAAAATTTCTATTGAAGATGACTTCATCCTTTCATATTAACCAGCCAATCCACCTTCCTAAGTTCTATCCCAGGCCTCACTGGTCTCCAACAGAGACTGTCTTGCAATCATTGGATGTCAGGCGTGCGCTAGCATTTTACCTGGAAAGGACCAAACCTTTCCAGAAATCTAGACTCTTCATTTCTACTGCCAATCGTTTGAAAGGCTGTGCAGTATCCACTCAGAGACTGGCTAAATGGATCTCCACATGCATTCAACATTGCTGTAGTATTCGGAACATGGATCCCCCTATGCACATCAGAGCGCGTTCCACAAGATCTGTATCTATCTCGATAGCGTTCCTCAACAACGTTTTGATATTAGAGATTTGTAGGACAACCACTTGGGCCTCTGCTGAGCACTATGCAATTCACTGAGCACTATGCAATCACTCAAGACTCCAGGGCTGATGCCATAGCTGGCCTAACCATACTTACCTTTACGATTCAAATGAACCCGAAGTCCCTCCTGCCTTCTAAGGGGCATTGCTCTACAGTCACCTGAAATGGACCACCCACAGCGACAGCACTTGAAGAAGAGAAGGTTCTTTGAGATGTGTTCCTGTGAGTGCTTCACTACTCACCCTCCTCCCCTCAATTTTGGAGTTTGCAGTATGGATTCTGTGGTAGAGAAGGAACTGGAGGGCCAGGGTCATGAATGCACTAGACGAGGCACCAACGGCACCGCGAAATACCTACTGTGCACGCGTGATCTGCGTGGATACTGCTACCATAAATCTCCGATCGATAGTGCTGGGATGCACCGACACCTGAAGTGGAGCACCTACAGGGGGACACATCTCAAAAAACCTCAGTTATTGCACAAGTTGAGTAATCTTCTCATTTGTTTCCTGAATAAGCATAAACAAAAGAATACCAGGGTCCTGAATGGTAGATTGTAGCCATTGGACATACTGTAGAGTTCAAGTATGAGTTCTTCCGGCAACTCTTCTGCTGAGTTGCCCTGCACCAACTTGTCCAGAAGGCAGGAGACCTTTAATCTATTGCAAACAGAAACTGTTTTTCCAGTTCTGGAGGACTACAGAGGACCAAGGGCCCACTCAACTTAGTTTGTGCAGAACAGCAGGCAGGTCAATCACAGTCTTGGAATTGAAAAGAGTACATTTTTGTTAGGGTTCACAGAATCTCAGAAGTAGATCATAGAGTTGAGAGAGTAGTGCAGGCAGCTGGTGATTCCCAGTGAAGGTCAAGGTCTCCCTTTTCTGCTGGCAGAAAAGAAAGAAACCAACAAAGGATGCCCTCTTGAGCTCTCAGATTTAAGGATCCTAACATACACTAGCACTGCTATGGGACATCAATCAAAAGTGTCCAAGTTCCTCAAATCAGTGAAGAATCTAAAACTGGTAATTAGGCTGCCTCCTGTCCCTCCCTTAAATCTGGTTTTCATTGTTCTCTCACAGCCCTTTAGGAAAATCTCAGTTTGTATATCTTCAGTATCCTATTTCTGATGACTAAAGGTCTGTTTGCAAGATATGATTTTCCACCAGGTTGAGGTTTTCTTGGACCTTTAGTTGAATTCAGGTTGAAGACAGTTTTCATGTTTCATATGAGCTAGGAGGCAGCCTGTCCCCTACCCTTTTGTCCTAATTCATGCCTAGACATCAAGACAATTTGAATTTGTCCTAACCAAATGATGAACTTCAGATATTCTGTAAGAGATTAATCATCTTGCTTTAAGGATTTGCTGTAGGATGATGCTAAAGATGGTTTTGTGATGCATGATGGACAACAGTGACATTCCACTGAACATTTTCATAACTTCGAAGGTACCTAGAGTAGAAACAAATTTAAATGCAGGAAAACAATTTAAAAATTTCAGTTATAGCATATGTCTTGAAATTGAAAAATGAGCTGCTCCAGCCTATTATATTTCTTTTTTCCTCATTTCAGTGCAGAGGTGTGGCAAAGAGGAGGAATAACTGGGATTATCCCTGGTTTGTCCATTTCAGCTAGTGGGACTGATGGTGCAGGGTAGATGAGATTGGTGATGGTGGCACCTTGGGAGGAATGGCAGGTAACTGAATTGTGGAATGGGTGTTTTGCTGAAGCATGATGCCTTCAAGGAACTGGAGGAGAGAATGGGGTTGGGTTAACATTATTAACGGCACTTGAATGGTTTAATGTAGTAGAATTTTTGTGTGTATACATATAAAGTGTTTGTATAATTACTGTTTTTTAAAGTTGTTTGGGATTTTTCAGGGTAAAAAGAGCGGTAGAAAATGCAAGATGTTATAATGGCTTCTTTTGGTGTTTCAGGTGTTGCTCCCCTGTGCAGCTGCTTAGTTGTTGTAAATAGCTGTGCTCTGTGTTCTCTACCATCCTCCTTTGAGCGCGGTGGTTGTGACAGTTTGTTTTCTTTTCAGCTTGTGCAAAAAAAAAAAAGCCTTAACATTCTGTGTACATTATATGAATGTCTAGGGAGAAGTGGATACCTTGCCTTCTTTTCCTCTCCACAATATCAATTCAAATTACCAGCACAAGCGCTGGAAACTTAAAGACCAGTGGAATGGAGGAGCAGCTGGCCTGCATGTGCTACACCACAGTAATGCCAGTGACATGTTTTCGAGACAGGCTTTTCTTTCTTTTGTAATTCTTGGGTTCTATTGTACAATGGGGATATGCAACAATTTTTCTTAAATGTGTATCTGCTGATATGTCCCTTCTAGTATATTGCTCCCTTTGTTCCTGATGGTCAATGGACACCATCAAAAGCCAATTGCCAATCTGAAGCATGTCTGGATACAGCTGGAGCTCTTTCCACATTAGCCTTTCTCTTTCATCAGTCATGGGGCAACACAATCAAATTCGCTATAGCTAGATTTATGGCTGGCTGGGACACTGCTTTGGTAAACTTCAGACTGTCTTCAGTGCTCAGGCAGCTTATTATGTCGTCTCTTTGCTTTCTGTGAATAGCAATATCTGTTCTGTGGTTTTTCTACAGTTACAGAATTGAACTTGGTAGTGCTCCGTCATCCTTCCCACAAATCCTGTAGTGGTATTGCACCCTCTCTGCTGTGTAATTGGAGTGGCGGCAGTGTAGGCACTGTGCTTTAGATATAAAAACAAAAGCTGCTGTTGATTTAATCCCATTATGTAGTGTTGATCTCATGACCGCTGGACTATTAGTAGGATTCCAGTTTTAATCCTGCAAAGATCAATCTATTCTGTTGCTCTCTCTGTCCTGATCCTAAATCCCCCTTTAATCTTGTTAATTACACCAGGCCTTTTTCCTGTGGGCCAGCATAGCCACATTATGCCTTCATGCTGCCTTCCTTGACCTGGGATTTTCCCTTTATTTTTGCAGAGATGAGTTTCTGTTTGTTCCTGAAGACTGATTTCACCAAGACAGTAGCACTGTATCAACCCACCGTGGCCCCAGATTCACTTTCTCAGATGCTTGTACTGCAGGTGGTATCTGTGCTAGAACTATGTCAGGGTGCTCTGCTTCATCCCTCCTAGCTTCTTCCTGAAAAGGTTTTTCCCCCTCTGTCACATGATAGGGTATCCTATGAAGGAAGAAGAGCTTCTGGAACACTAGGCCCTCTGAGAGGGAAATAGGAATCTCATGGGAAGAGGCTCTTCTAAGATGGCTAGGAATGGAGAATGCCAGAGATAGAATCAAGGATTCCTGTGTGGGAAGGTAATCTCATGGGAGACAGGAGGATTCTCTGGGTGTGGTGATGTCTCCTGCTGAGGCTCTGACTACAGGGATCCCTTGAACTGGAGATAGGCATTCCCATGGTACAAAGGTCCCAGGATGACACATTCCAAAGGCCAGGCAGAAATCCAGTTGGTTAAATCAGCTTTTTTATCTGGACATATATTCTGTGGCTTAAGGTAACCCTGGGAGAAGAGAGAAATAATGTACATTCATATTTAAGGCTTTTTATCTTCACATTGCACTGTCTGCAGGCTGCAAACCCCTGTGCTGTCTTTTCTGTAAAATGTACAAGGCCAGTATTTCACTGTGACAATCTGCTCTTAGCACTTGCAATAATAGAAACTAGCTGGGTTTAATGTATTCATTTTTGTATATTTTATACTGTAAAGAAAAAACAAACAAACCAGACAATCCCCCTTTGTTGTAACTTCATCAAGAGCTGACAGATTTTTTTTTTTCTAGAATGGTTCTGTACAGGGACTCTGATAGCTGTTCCAAATCCAACTCCTTCATCTGGCTGGAGCCCTGCTATTCCAGTCTGTCCCTTCCCTCTTCTTTCTCTTTTGTCAATTCTCTTCCATCCTAACAAACAGAATCTCCTGCTATTTCAGTCCAACAACCAGGCCTCTCATTTCCCACAGTTTTGCCAGTACACCTCAGTCTTGGTCTCCTTCCTCACCAAGAATACAGTCTGCAATGACAGCCTGCAACACAGGAAGCCAGCATAATTCCATTTTAGGTCAAATAAAGGGAAAACCCTTTTGCCTTGCGGAGGATGTGTTTTCTGGCTGCATCCCTCTCTCCTAATTAAAGGATCCCTGATACTTCGGTTTTTGGGAGGAAGGGTTTAAAGCTGTGATAGAAGGCAATTGTTTTAAGCAAATGCTGACATGATCTCAGCAGTTCTAGAGTTACAGAAATCACACCGAGGGGTGACATGGTGATTGTGTTCCATATTTTTTGTGTGTTGCCAGTAGCAAGAAGGGGGAAACTTTGATTTCTAATCCGCTTTGGAGGAAACTCCGTATCAGGGCTGCACAGAAACATCCAGTCAAGCAGTTCCTTTATCATAAAGGGGATTTTAATTAAAACTGTTCTTGCATCATGAGCAGAATGAGCGTCAGCACCAGCCAGCCCCGTACTGGGCATTTATCTCCTTCAAACCATATTACCAGTAATTGCTACATTAAATCAAAGTTGGGGGAGATTACAGGTCTGAATTGGGCAGGTGACTGGTGCCAATGCAGGGAGCTCCATGCTGCTGAGTGGCTGATATGGGGACCCCTCCTTTTCCCAAATGAGGGTCAAGGGTTGAAGGACAGCTGGTTCCCAACCAGCCCTCCCTGTTCATAGGGCAGGATTCTTTCTCATAATCTAGGAGGAGTGGTAGGCTGCATGCTTCAAACAACCCAAGCTACTGGTGTGTTCTGTTATTATTTTCCTGTTTCTTAATTTCCATATGTAGCAGGAATCCTCCCCTCCCCCCATATCACACCGCGAGATGCATTAGAAACACTCCATCCCTTTCATCCTATAATCCTTGCCCCATCCCTTGAACTCAAGAGGAAAGCTCTCCCCTTCTCTCTTGATTTGTGCCTTCCCTCCCAGCCCAGAACCATGAATGAAACAGGGAACTTCTAACTTGGTCACTCCTTCTGCCTTCCCCTGGGTGCAGGAGAGAATCTTTCCTTCCATCTGTGACTTCCCTGCCTGTTCTCCCCCTTCTGCCAAGTGCAGCTCATTAACTCAGTGCATTATTTCTAAACGTTAACCACACAATTATTTTTAATTATAGACCTGGTTGTCCCCCATTTTATCCCTTTGTCTTGACCCTGTCTACAAACCCCCAGACCATCTGATCTTCATACTGTAAATTCTAACATTGGGAGTATCACCTGGTGATATTTAGGAGTGCCTCGTCCCTCTGAGACCTTTGGGCTGGGGACTGATTGGGGGTTTAAAAGTACTTGCAGGCAATGGGAGAACTAGTGAAATGTGACAGCGGAGTTTGTAGGGGCCACCATTAGAACAGTCTCTCAGTACTAACGAGGATGGGTGAGGAGCAGTCTTTGCAGAATGCTCCCTTTCCATTTCCATTTTCATTCTCTCTGCTTTCATTTTGATGTGAACTGCACTTCTGAGAACGTCAGTTTCATTACAGCTAGTTAGGGGCAGTCTGGTGGCAACCCCTCTTCTCTTCTTCTCCCCCAGTACATCCCTTTGACAGTGTGTCACTTCTAGAGGTACACTTCCCAGAGGGTTTCTCTGTCTGCCACTTCTCTCATCCCCAGCAGAAGGTCTCGTTGTCAAATCTGTATATAGGACCTGGGTAATTGGTATGTGAGAACAATACAGCCAGGACGGTCTACTGAAAAAATTAATAGACATCTAGGCAATTTAAATTCTAATGGCTCAAATGAGCTTCATGGAAGTGATGTAATGCAGGGGCATCACAACGTATGTGCAAGTTAAACTCTTTAAAATGGGGAACTATAGGGCTTGCTTCACTACAGCGTGACCTTGAGGTCTGACTCAAGTGTTGCCCCATACCTGACTCCCCCCCACCCTCACACTTCTAGTTTGAGTCAGGTGGTGCTTTAAACTCCTGCTGCCTGGCCTATCAGAGGTGTGGGTCAAAGCTTGAGTTCTGCATCTCAAACTAGTAATGCAGTGTGGGCGCAGCTACTCTGAGCTGCTAATACTGTCACTCTACAGCTCAATTATTGTTTTGCAGTGTGGCCACTATCAACTTGAGCCAGGCCAACTCAGGAGGTATGTTCTAGGACTTGTTTTGGGGAAGTTTCCTGGCCTGCGTTATGCAGGAGGTCAGGCTAGGTCTCAAACTCAAATGACCATGGGGTCACATGAGGACTAGTACATTGGCCGAGGGCCTTATTACTGATACCCCCCCTTGCTGCCCTCGGCCCCGCCTGCACTCCACTCCTTCCATGAGGCCCCACCCCTGCCCCGCCTCTTCCCACTCCTTCTTCCCTGCCCCCATTCCAATCCCTTCCCTGAAATCCCCACCCCAACTCCACCCCCTCCCTGCCCCCAGAGGGTGCAGGAGGGGTGTGGGGTGTGGCAGGGGCTCAGAGCAGGGAGTTGGGGTATGGTGTGCAGGAGAGATGAGGGGGGCCGCAAGGGGTCAGGGCAGGGGGTCAGGGTGCAGCAGGGGGTCAGGGTGCAGGAGGCATGCGGCAAGGGGCTCAACAGTGGGTTCAAGGCAGGGAGTTGGGTGCAGGGAAGGGGACTGGGGTTCAGGAGGGGTGCAGGGTGCAGCAGGCAGCTCAGGGCAGGGGGTTGGATGCAGGGTGCAGCAGGCAGCTCAGGGAAGGGGGTTGGGGTGCAGGGTGCAGCAGGGGGCTTAGGGCAGGGGGTCAGGGTACAGGAGGGGTTTGGGGGGTGGGCTCTGACCCAGCACGCACTGGGGGCAGGGCAGGCTCCCTGACTGCCTGCCTGCCTGCCCTGACCCCATGCTGCTCTGGGAAGCGGCTGGAACGTGGGGGAGCAAAGGTACAGTGGTGTGTGTTGCTGTTGCTTCAGGCACCTCCCTCAACAGCTCCCATTGGCTGGGAATGGGGAACCACGGCTAATGGGAGCTGCTGGAGGTGGTGCCTGAAGCAACATCAACACACGCCCCTGCGTCTCTTTCCCCCACATTCTTTCTGCTTCCCGGAGCAGCGTGGGGGCAGGGCAGGCAGGCAGGCAGAGAGCTTGCTCTGTCCTGGGTGCACACCAGGCCAGAGCCACTGTAGGTGAACGCTGGGGGGGATGTGAGGAGCGCGAGCTGCGTGTTTGAGATCTCTGGGCTTGGTGATCACCATGGTCCCTTCTGGCCTTGGAATCTATCAATTTGTGAGAGGAGGTAACTCAAGCTAACTCTGCACTGAAGACGTATCTGTAATCACAGAGCCCATGAGTATGTGACCTATAGAAAACCAGGTATAACGCTGTATCAAAGTTCAGTCGATGCAAGTTATGTGAGTGCACAGCCGCTGACTTTTGTTGATAGCTCAGGCATGTGCACACTTGGGTGCTTGCATTGTTTTAAAATGGGGTGCAGCATAGGTAGGTATCCCAGTGGGCCCCTTACTGCCTGATGGGTTGGTGACTTGTAGGACATTTGCACTTTTGTAGGATACTGGTGATTCTGGTATCACCCAGGGTTTTCTAGGGGCTAGGGGTCAAGTTCCTGCTATGCCACTTTCTCCATCTCATAATTCTTTCCCTACCCTATACATTTTGTGCTGTTTTTTAAAACTCCCAAAGTCCCCCACACTGCTTTTTGTCCTCTGCCATCTCTCTGATAGAAGCATGGACCCTGCATAGTTCAGCATAGTTCTTATGAGCATTGCTAATAGAGGACGCACGATTCTCCCGTATTTGCAGAACTTGAATGAGTACTGTTACAACCGGGAGTACGATATGAAAGAGGTGGAGATGTTCAAGCACAATAACTGGATGCTGATGGATGCAGTGAAAAAAGTAAAAATAAAAGCCAGGTTGCTGTTAGCGTTCATGGAGCTGTTCCACTCAGTAGATTGCCTTTTCTGGACCTGAGACACGAGCACTGATTGGTGGGATTGCATCGTAATACAGTCTGACATCATGAGCAGTAGCTGCAGAACTTTCGGATGCAAAAAAACCACATTCCTGGATCTTGTGCCCGAGCTCACTCCAGACCTCCAGTGTACCGAAATCAGAGCTGTATTGACAGTGGAGAAGTGAGTGGCAGTCGTGCTCTGAAAGCTTGCAGTGTTGGATTGCTGTCCGTCAGTGGGCAGTCAATGTGGAACTGGAAAATCCACAGTGGTGGCCATTGTCATCCGAGTGCTTAAACCATTAAGAGTCTCCTGCTACACAGGCCTGTCTCCCTCAGTAATGTGCAGGAAATAGTGGATGCATTTGCAGCAATGGGGTTCCCGAATTGTGGTGGAGCGATAGATGACATCTCTATTGCAGCAGTAGCCCAGCTTGCTAGTGAGTACACCAACAGAAAGTACTACTTTTCCATGGTTACGTGAGCACTAGTGAATCATCAGGGATGCTTCACCTATGTCAGTGTGGGCTCGGCAGGGAAGGTATATGGCGCTCGCATCTTTAAGAGCACAGGACTTCAAAAAGTTGCAATCAGGGATATTCTTCCCAGAGTGGCGCATTACCACTGGTGATGTTGAACGCCAGTAGTGATTCTGAGTGACCCAGCCTACCCCTTGCTCATGAAGCTGTATATTGGCCACCTCGACAGCACCAAAGAAAGATTCAACTACCAGCCCAGCAGGTGCAGAAGTTGAATGTGCTTTTGGTAAATTGAAGGGTCACTGGCACTGTTTGCTTGCTAACTTGACTCCAGGGAAGCAAACATCCCCATTATTATAAGTGCATGTTATATATGGCATAATATGTGAGACAAAGATGGAAAGGCTATCGGCAGGGAGGAAGGGTGAGGTGGACCAGCTGTCTGCTGATTTTCAACAGCAAGATACAAGGGCTATTAGAAGAGCCAGCATGGAGCTATATGGCTTAAGGAGGCCTTAAAAGTCCATTTTAACAGTCAATCACAATAATGTTGTCTGATGCTTTTATGAAATGTCTATTGTGTGTATGGAGATCAAATATGGATGTGTTATTGCTTCTTGCTATGAAGTCTGTAATGCTTGGTGTAAAGATACTTAGAGTTTCCAAAAATAGAACTTCTTCTTCGAGTGCTTGCTCATATCCATTCCAGTTAGGTGTGTGCGCACCGCGTGCACGTTCGTCAGAGAAACTTTTACCCTAGCAACACTCGGTGGGCCGGCAGGTCGCCCCCTGGAGTGGCGCCACTATGGTGCCTGATATATA
>NC_133769.1:101286436-101400074 GCF_003597395.2 Chelonoidis abingdonii
AAGAAGGAACTGAGGAGCGGTTGGGTCAGCAGGGTTATATATCAGGCACCATAGTGGCGCCACTCCAGGGGGCGACCTGCCGGCCCACCGAGTGTTGCTAGGGTAAAAGTTTCTCCGACGAACGTGCACGCGGCGCGCGCACACCTAACTGGAATGGATATGAGCAACACATCTCGAAGAACAACAGTTACAAAGGCGAGTAACCGTCTTTTCTTTGTGTGCAAAGCAACAGGGAACAAAATTAAAGTGCAAACAAACACAATGTAAAAACTGTTTAGCAACACTGTAACAGGGTGAACCACACTTTAACCCCCCCAGTGAAAATAGAAGTAAACAGTGAATATTTATGTTCATGTATGTAAAACATGACTACAGTGTATTGTGTCAGATCCTGTGGTTTTCACGTGGGTGGATGTGTAGCTGTGGTTCTTTGTTTTTCAAAGATTGGAAAGGCAGCTGAGCCTGGAGTCTTTGGGCAGGTAGGTCATTAATGCTCTGCAACATCTGAGTTTGTTGCTTGAGAAACTGATGATGTCCTTGAACATTTTCTGATGATTCTCTCTAAGTTCTTTTTCCTCTCTTGCATCAACCGCTCCCTCCATTGTTGGTCCTTCTCTAAGGTTGTGGATTTATGGCCCTTCCATGCTCTGTGTTCATGATCTGAGACTGTAGAGGATTCAAGGCTCTCACAGACCATATCCTCCCTAGTCTGCTTCTTTCTTCTGATCATGATCAGATGTTCAGCAGGTGTGAAAGGACCACCTCTCAAGACCACCATCCCAGAGGTTGGTGATTAAAACAGACAGATATGTCATTAGATTTACAATCAGAAAAAGAAAGATAAACCTCAGCTCCCTTTCAACATTATTCCCATAAATACCATTAGAAATGCTAATAGTCACTTTTGCTTTGGAAAACCTTGCTACAGCACCACTTTGCAGCTCAAATCATAATATGTCTGCTCTAGCAGGAAGGAAGGAGATTGTTCTGCAGAGTGGATTCTTTAAATGCTGGGTGCCCCAGAGTATGCATATAGGGAAAGTGCAGATAATATTGGCAGTATTTTCTCAGGTAGTGGTGATCTTGGCTGATACCTCACTCCTGAGGCTGACTACGTCACTGAGAATCCAGCTGCTACTTGTGTCCCAAAGCTGCCTGAGCCCGCGTGCTGCTAGCATGTTTGCATTCAGTTCCGCTGCCAGCACTGCAGTAGAGTGGTGTGGGAAAGTCTCCTATCATGGTGAAAGAAACAAGCTTGCCTTTCCTTGAAACGTCTGGACAGGATTGCAGAGGATCTCCATGAAAGTTTCATAGATCTCTTTTGGTAGGATGAAAGGGACATCCCTATTAAGATAAGCAATGTACTTCACAAGCACCCCGCCCTCAGTGGAACAAATCATAGAATTGAAAAGTGGATTCCAACTCTACCTTGTTTGTTCTACCTCTACTCAAGTACAGGACCCTGATCTTTATGTGGTTTGTGTAATCAGACTGTCATACTACTTTCTTAAAAATTTATTCTCGAACATTAGA
This sequence comes from Chelonoidis abingdonii, assembly GCF_003597395.2. NCBI lineage: Eukaryota > Metazoa > Chordata > Testudines > Testudinidae > Chelonoidis > Chelonoidis abingdonii. Next base: position 101,287,970 of record NC_133769.1, read on the forward strand.
TTTTTCAAACATTATACACCTCTACCCCGATATAACGCTGTCCTCGGGAGCCAAAAAAGCTTACCGCATTATAGGTGAAACCACGTTATATTGAACTTGATTTGATCCGCCGGAGTGTGCAGCCCCGCCCGCCTGGAGCACTGCTTTACCACATTATATCCGAATTTGTGTTATATCAGGTCGCTTTATATCGGGGTAGGGGTGTACTAATAAAGTATCAGAGAGGTAGCCGTGTTAGTCTGGATCTGTAAAAGCAGCAGAGAGTCCTGTGGCACCTTATAGACTAACAGACGTTTTGGAGCGTGAGCTTTCTTGGGTGAATACCCACTTCGTCGGGTGCATGTGAAGTGGGTATTCACCCACGAAAGCTCATGCTCCAATATGTCTGTTAGTCTATAAGGTGCCACAGGACTCTCTGTTGCTTCTAATAAAGTAAACAATCGGAAGTCAATGCCTTTGTTCCCTATACATGCAAGTAGGACGGGTGCCATTTTTCAGAGGGGAAAAAGGGCAGAAGAGAGGAGAGAGATAAGGTTTCAGGAAACAAAAATGAAAAAAATTATAAGGAATAATGTGCATAAAGACTTACCTAAGCTCCCTTCCCCTTCGTCACCTGAGCTTGCCCAGTGGCACTGCGTAGACTATGATGGAGTTTCAAACAGCTCCTGGTTCATGGCATGGTCTGAGTCCCCTGCAGGATGACTCCCCCTTCCACCCCTAGTCATGACAGGAGTGGCTCCTGCAGGATGTTAAGATGACTGCTAACATGGCATGCAGTTTGTGGTAAAAACAGCAGGTCTTCTCAGCAGCATCAGATTTCTTGTTGCGCTCCCTTGCTTGCTGTTATCCCTGAAAAAGTCCCTCCGCTTTCATGCAGCACTGCTGCTCATCCCAATTGTGTCCCAGTTTCAGCATCACCTGTGCAATTTTCCATAGATGTCAATATTTTTATAGGTGTTCCATAGCTGTTTGCTGAGCCTCTTCTTTGCACAGGCCAAGGAGATCCAAGACTTCTTGACTGCTCCAGGCAGGAGCATGTCTAGTTGTGCTCTGTGCATGTGGAACGAGCATGTCAGATGCACACAACAAAGGTGAGCTGGGAGATGTGCTTGCCAAGGAGGACAATCAGGAAAAGACACTGAAAAATACACAGGTGGTTTTAAAGAGGGGACAGGCTTCCAAGTCGCTGTGATCTCTGGGTAGCCGAGTTCAAAATTGTGACCAGAGTGGCTTCTGTTGTGGGGACAGGGACATGGTGGTACAGCTACTGGAGGACCGTTAGGGTTGACACATAAGAATGGGTATACTGTGTTAGACCAATGGTCCATCTAGCCCCATATCCTGTCTTCCACCAGTGACCAGTGCCAGATGAGCAAAACAGGGCAATTATCAAGTGATCCGTCCCTTCTTGTTCAGTCCCAGCTTCTGTCAGTCAGAGGTTTAGAGACACTCAGAGCATGGGGTTGTGTCCCTGACTATCTTGGCTATAGATATTGTTGGATTTATCCTTCATGAATGTATCTAATTATTTTTTGAACCCATTTATACCTTTTGGCCTTCACAACATTCCCTGGCAACGAGTTTCAGAGGCTAACTATGCACTGTGAAATACTTCCTTATGTTTGCTTTAAACTTGCTGCCTCTTAATTTCATTGGGTGACCCCTGGTTCCTGTGTTCAGTGAAGCGGTAAATAATACTTCCCTATTCATTTTCTCTACACCAGTCATGATTTTATAGACCTCTATCATATCCCCTCTTACTCATCTCTTTTCCAAGCTGAACAATCCCAGTCTTTTCAATCTCTCCTCGTATGGAAGTTATTCCATATCCCTAATCATTTTTTTTTGCCTTTCTCTGTATTTTTTCCAATACTAGTGTCTTTTTTGAGATAGGGGAGCGAGGGGGACCAGAACTGCACGCAGTGTTCATGGTGTGGGCATACTGTGGATTTTGTATTGGTATTATGATACTTTATTATGATCTTTCTATCCCTTTCCTAATGGTTCCTAACATGCTGTTAACCTTTTTCACTCTTGGCGCACATTGAGTAGATGATTTCAGAGAACTATCCATGATGACTCCAAGGTCTTTCTTGAGTGGTAACAGCCAGTTTAGACTCCATCATTTTATCTGTGTAATTGGATTATGTTTACCAATATACATTACTTTGCATTTATCAACTGAATTTCATCTGCCATTTTGTTGCCCAGTCACCCAGTTTTGTGAAATCTTTGTAACCCTTCACAGTCAACTTTGGACTTAACTACCTTGGATAATTTAGTATCTTCTGCAAACTTTGCTGCCTCACCGTTTACCCCTTTTTCCAGATCATTTATGAATATGTTGAACACCACTGGTCCCAGTACAGATCATTGGGGGACACTGCTAGTCACCTCTCTCCACTGTGAAAAATGACAGTTTATTCCTACCCTTTATTTCCTATCTTTTAACCAGTTACTGATGCATGAGAGGCCTTCCCTCTTATACCATGACAGCTTACTTTGTTTAAGAGCCTTTGGTGAGGGACATTTTCAAAGGCTTTCTGAAAATCTAAATACACTATATCCACTGGATTTCCCTTGTCCACATGCTTGTTAACTCCCTCAAAGAGTTCTAGTAGATTGGAGAGGCACGGGTAATACAGTGGCTACACTTGCACTGCATTAGCCTAAGTAGGTCAGCCAGGGCTCTGTGTTGCTCAAGGAGGTTGTGTTATTGTGTCATCGTAACTTGGCACTTCATAGATTCTAAGACCAGAAGGGGCCATTGTGATCCTGTTGTTTTCTCTTCTGTGTTACACAGGCCACAGAATGCTCCCAAAGTAGTTCCTAGAGCAGATCTTTTAGAAAAACATCCAATCTTGATTTAAAAAGTGTCAGTGATGGAGAATCTATCACGACCCTTGTTAAATTGTCCAAATTGTCAATTACTCTTACTGTTAGGGTGATTGGATTGTGATGTACCTTTCTTTGCTACACTGAAGTGACCATTATTAAATATTTGTTCCCCATGTAGATACATATAGACTGTAATCAAGTCACCCCTTAATCTTTCTTAAACTAAATAGATGCACCATAAATCTTTCACTACAAGGCATGTTTTCTAATCCATTAATCATTCTCATGTCTCTTCTCCAAGCCCTCTCCAATTTATCAACATCCTTCTTGAATTGTGGGCACCAGAACTGGACGCAATATTACATCAGCGGTCACATGTGCCTCAAATATAGAGGTAAAATAACCTCCCTACTCCCACTCGAGATTTCCCTGTTTCTGCGGCCCAGCTCTTTTGGCCCCAGCATCGCACTGGGAATCATGTAAAAGCCGCAGAGAATCCTGTGGCACCTTATAGACTAACAGACGTTTTGGAGCGTGAGCTTTCGTGGGTGAATACCCACTTCGTCAGATGCATGTCATGTTCAGCTGATTATCCAGCATGACCCTCAAATCTTTTTCAGAATTACTGCTTTCCAAGATTGAGTTCCTCATCCTGTAAGTATGGCCTGCGTTCTTTGTTCCTTTGTATACATTTACATTTAAATGTATTCAAACACACATTGTTTGCTTGTGCCCAGTTTACCAAGTGATCCAGATTGCTGTGAATCAGTCATCTGTCCTACTTACCACTCCCCCAATTTGGGTCATGTGTAAACTTTATCAGTGATGATTTTGTGTTTTCCTCTAGGTCACTAATAAAAATATTAAATAGTGCAGGGCCAGCAACTGATCCCAGCGGGACTCCTCTGGAAACACATCCGCTCAATGATGATTCCCTGTTTACTGTTACATTTGAGGCACTTTCCGTTTAATGTGTGCCATGTTTTATTTTATGTTATTTTAGTTTTTTAATCAAAATCATGTGCGGTACCAAGTGAAATGCCTTACAGAAGTCTAACTGTGTTACATGAACACTATTAACTTTCATCAATCAAATTTTGTAATTTAATCAAAAAAAAGTATCAGGTTAGTTTGACAGGATCTGTTTTCCATAAACCAATGTTAATTTATGTTAATCATATTACCCTCCTTTAATTCTTTATTAATAGAGTCTGTGGCAAATTGCTGGCACTATTTTGATGGGTCTCGCACTTTCTCTTCTTTTGGGGGGGGGGAGGCAGGTCAGGTCCCATTCTTGCCCCTGCAGTGGGATGTTAATGCCCCACTAGTGTCTAGAGGAGGGGAGTGGAGAGGGAGGGACCTGGGCCGCCTTCTACTCCAGGTCCCAGCCCAGGGGCCCTGAGGATAGTGCTAATCACTTGAACTGATGCTTCCTTCCCTGGCTACTTCCTCTCCTGCCCCTCAGCTTGTGGGGGGCTTCTGCCCTCCTCTGTACAAGCCAGGTGCCCTTTACCTAGGTCTTGGACTTCTCAGCTCACCACAGACTTCTCCAACTATCCTCTGTTCCCTTCAAACGTGTTCTCTGCTCCAACACCAATTCCTCTCTGCTCCAACTCCCACACGTCTATTGAGCAGGGGTTTTTATCATGTGACTGGCTTCAGGTGCTCTAATTGGCTTCAGGGCTCTAATTAATTTAGCAAACTTTCTTCCCTTAAGGAATGAGGCTCCCTTCTAATCCTCTCCTGCTGCCTCTGGCCATGCTAATCAACAAGTCCCATGTCATCTACTCTATATCTTACACTGGATTGATGTCAGGCTGACAGGCCTATAATTACCCAGGCCATCCTGTTACCCTTTTTCATATTGGCACATTCGCTCTTCCAGTCTTCTGGAACTACTCCAGTGGCTCCAAGACTTAGTGAAAATCAACATCAGTGGTCAATGAGTGCTCAGCCAATTCTTTAAAACTGCTGGATGCAAGTTATTGGACCTGTTGATAAAAATGTCTAACTTAGTAGCTTCTGTTAACACCTTCAGAGATATACTGGAATGGAAGTGTTACCACACCATAGGATGAGCCTATATTTTGTTTTTTCCCAATACAGAGCAGAAATATTTATGGAAACACTTTTTTGCCTTTTCTTCATCATTATTGATAACTTACCATTCCCATCTAGTAAGGATCATACCATCATCAGGATCTTTTGTTCCAATATATTTTAAAACTCCTTATTGTCTTTAACTCTGCTGGCCATAGAGATTTCTTTGTTCTTTTGTTTCCCTTAATCAGTTTTCACATTCCTAAACACATACTATGTCAGTGGAAGACAAATTTTGGTGTAGATGTGTTACAGCCAGGTGTGATGCACGTTCACTTAGGTTGATCTAACTCAGTTGTTCTCAAACTTTGTAGTGGTGACCCTTTTCACATAGCACTCTGAGTGCACCTCCCCCATTATAACACTTTTAAATATATTAACACCATATAAATGCTGGATGCAAGCGGGCTTGGAGTGGAGGCTGAACTCATGACCCCCCCCCCCCCCCCCCCGCATGTAATAACCTCGCAACCCCCTGAGGGGTCCCGACGCCCAGTTTGAGAACCTCTGCTCTAACTTTATAATCTAGACCAGGCCTCTGGCGCAGGGACAGCGGATAGGGGAGACTCAGGGTCAGGGAAGCTGTAGTGTGAATCTCTTCATAGTAGCAAAGGAGGCTGCTAAAGGGGTAGAGTGTGGTCTTCTCACCTCCCAGCTTGTGGAAGCTGAGAAAACGTTGCGTGGTTAATATCCAGTGTTTTGATTGTATTTGTTCTTGTTTTAAAATTGTTGCTTGAAAATAAAGCTAGCCCTTAGGGAAGTGTCTTGGACTGAACAGTTGGGAGCTTTTTTCTCCCTTCTCTGGGCTGTGTGTATGCCCACCAGCCTAGAGTCAATGGAGGAATGTTGTGCCATTTTGTGTCCTATTTTGCGGGATTTTGTGAAAGTGCAAATATTTCAATTTCTTGGTTTGCTGATAGTGGATCACCGCACTTGCCTGCCTCAGGGTGAGAGCAATCTGCTTCTTCTACACACACCACCTCTCCAAACACACATGCTGCATTTATTTATAGGTCTCACTGCCTTTTTCTGGCTGTTTTCATCTGCTCTCTTTTTCCCCTTTTCTTAGCATGAGGCAGAAGCCGACCTGAAGACTACTTTTGGTGGGTTGGCAAACTGACTGCTCAATTTGCATGAAGCTCCTCTAATCTACACTGCCATGCCCAATTTCCCAGAAAAACACAAGAATGTGTGCAGAACATCCACAGCAATAACTAGTGTATTCTCCCCCATCCCCCCCAAAGAAAAGTAGTCCCTGGGGTCACTCCCTGCATTAAAGCATGACTTGCTGCTGTCACCATTCATTTAGCAAATCTGACTTTCTTCTTTCAGAGTAAACCTTGTCATTCTTGCCAAACAGCTTCTCTGCAATCTATTTCTGAGTTCTTTCCACACAGCTCAGCAAATGCACCTAATTCTTAACGTGCAGCACTTCTGGTATTCTGCTCCTGAGCCTCTCAGTAGACTACCAGGATGAATTTGGTTTGTTTGTTTTATGGGTATAGAGTGAAACGAGACAGATTGTGTGAAGTTTAGTACCTAAATCAAATGTGAACCCAGATCGCTAGAGATTAAAGGACATGTATAGCTTTCCCTCCTGAAATTGCCTCTGCTGATTTTGACTTTACCTGTCACATTCTATGTTTTGCAGACTGAGAACCATTGCAAAAGCAATCTAAGTATTGTGAAGTGTGCACCAATATATTTCAGCTGCAGTTATAAAGGTCCGTCTTGTACAACATTCCCTGGTTTCTCTATTTCCATTGTCAGTGTAGTGTCAGAACCAGTTCCCTCACTATGACTGTGCTGTTTATTTAGCTTAAATTCCCAGTTAAGAGGTTAGTTTATGTAATGTGTGTGTGTGCTCACCTACTTATAACCTGCAGTAGTTCAAGTTATTGCACATGTGCTTTGCACTCTTGGTGTTGGTGTGCCCTGCACAAAGCCATCAGAAACTTTTTCCCTCAGTGATACCCGCTGGGTAGCTGGAGCACCCCTTGCTGCTGTGTGCCACTGCACCCAGGTATAAAGGGCACCCTCAGTTCCTTCTTACCTCCCACAATGATCATTGGAACTCTGTTCAATACCCGAACAGGTCTTTCTCTCAGCCGTTGTACATAGATTGTGGTGTGTGTAGGTAATCTAGTCTTCAGTGTAGTTAGTAAGTTTTAGTTGTGCTGTTTTAAAAATAAAGAAGACCTGCATCAGTGAGTGCCCTGCACAATAGCTGCCTGAAGTGCTTGGGGGGAAGAACACATAAAGGACCAGCGCCAGATTTGCAGGGAATTCAAGCCTAAAGACAAAGAAGGATAGGGAGACTAGGCTGACATTCCTGCTGATGGAGGTGGAGCTCAGGCCACAGTTGGAGCCATCCTGGTCTGACTCAGTGCTGAGTGCTGCAGATTCCGTGAGAAGCATGCCTGCAGCTTTCGCGGAATCCAGACACTCTTCTCTTTCACCTGTACCATGGAAGAAATATAAAACTTCTAGAGAAGCCTGGCCAGGGGAAGGTCTCTATCCTCTAAGTCTGACAAGAGGAGCAAGGAGTTCAGAAGAGTGCACTTAAAATCTAAGCACTCTTCCTCCAAACTAGTGTGTCTGTTGGCTCCAGAACTGCAAGGAGCACAGTCAAGCCAGGTGCCAGAAGTGTCACAGTCAGCTTCTTCGGTACCACAACAAGAGACCATCTTGGTGTCGACTGCCCCAAGAAACCTTTTCTAACTTCTTGTTGCCACTGTCTTCTTTCTCACAGGAGTCCACTACCTCAGCACTGCTGCCTTATCTGCCAGGAGTCAAACCTCCACTACTGCAGTTGCCTACTTCCTGGACAGGCAGGCCATTAGTGCCTTTGAAGGGGGAGCTTGCAGTGATGGTGTCACTCTTCCCATTGAAAGGCTCTTGGCATTGGTCTCTGGCACTGATTGGATCATCCCTGCCATGGTCACAGGAAGGGGAGTCTTTGTCATCAGACTCAGAGGTGGAATCCTACGTCTCACAGCCCCAAAACAGAACTCGTCTGTCTCCTCAAAGGTCCTCTCTTCTCACCTACCACCATGACTGTTCAATGGGAATATGGCAAGGACAGTGGGAACAGGCCCCATACCAGTGGCCATTTTAGAACCTGTGAGGTTTTCCCCTGGCTTCCACATCTTCCCCACACTGTGTGTACTCAGTGCCCTTGTCTAGAAGGGGAGAGTCTATGCACCAAGCTGCTCCATCCCTAGAATCTGGTCCCGGCTTCAGTACTGAACATCAAGAAGAGCTTCAAGAACCAGAGCAACAGCTGGTAGAAAAGATTCTACCTCTTCAGTCTCGGTGGCCTCTTTGTCCTCTGCAAATGAGGCCATTTTGTCTGGGATAACTTCACCCCCTCCTGATGATTTTCATTTATCAGGAGTTGTTAAAGAGAGTGGCTTCAGACTTAGGTATATAGGCTGAGGAGGTTAGAGAATCCTCACATTGTTTGGTGGACACTTTATCATCTGTGGGTCCCTCCAGAGTAGATTGCCAGTTAATGAGGCAATGCTAAATGCTTTTTGGCAGACTCCATCCTCTTTGCCTCCCACTTCTAAAAGGACAGAAAGAATGTACTATGTACCCTCCCAAGGTTTTGAGTACCTCTATACTCACCCACCTCCAGGCTCATTAGTCGTCACAGTAGCTAATGAGAGAGTGCAACAGGGCACTGGGCTGCCACCCCAAATCAAAAGATGTTAAGAGACTAGACTTATTCATCAGAAAGATTTATTCGACAGCTTATTTGCTACTGCATTTTGCTAACCAACAGGCTCTGTTGGGGCAGTATGATTTTAATTTGTGGTGCTTCATGGAAAAGTTCGGAGAATTACTCCTTGAGAATGCTTGTTCTGCCCTGGTCAATGAGGGCAGACTAGTCGCAAGAACTTTGCTGCAGGCGGAGCTGGATGCAGCAGACTCAGCAGCTAGAACCGTGGCTTCCACAGTTGCAATGCGTAGATCATCCAAGTTGTAGTCTTCTGGTCTTCCCTGTAAAGTACTGAGTACTATCCAGGACTTGCCATTTGAGGGTCCTTCTCTGTTCTCGGACCAGATGAACAGCAAGCTCCATGGACTTAAGAGCTCCAGAGCCACTTTGAAGTCTTTAGGTCTGTACACGCCTGGCCCAGTCAGGAAGCACTATCAATCCCAGCAAATGCACTAATATTCCACTCCTCCTGAACAGAGCCTGTCAAAAAGAGTTCTGGAGTTATGGACGTATGCCTCCCCCTCCTGCAGGTTCAGCTCCACTTCCACACCCTTCAAGACAACCGGGCAGTGCAAAACAGTCATTTTTATGGGTCAGTCGAGGTCGGCTTACCAGTCTCCATGTTTTCAGAATCAAACTCCCTCACCTTTGCAAAACATCTGTCCCTCTTCCACAGTGCTTGGTCCTGTGTCACTTCAGATTCATTGGTCTGGAGCAGTGTGGAAGTGGGATATACTGTCAAGTTTGCTTTTACCCCTTCCTCCTTATCCCTCTTTAGGGACCACTCTCACAACAAACTCCTTATCCAGGAAGTACACTCACTCCTTTGCTTGAGACCCATAGAGGAGGTTCCAAATGGTCTTGGAAGGAAGGGGTTTTATCCCTGATATTTCCTAATCTCAAAAGTGAAGGGGCAAGGGTGACCAATTTTAGACTTGTGTCAATTCAACAAATTCTTTAAAAAGATAGTTTCGCATGGTCACCCTAGCTTCTATTATCCCTTCCCTGGATGCTGGAGACTGGTATGCCGCCCTTGACTGAAAAGTTGCCTACTTCCATGCGACAATGAGCCTCACAGGAAGTACCTTTGATTTCTAGTAAAATGATTACCAGTTCACTGTACAGCCTTTTGGCGCCTCAGCAGCTCCCAGGTCTTTACAATAGTCATGGCAGTAGTAGCTAAATTACTCTGAGGATCAGGAGTTCTGGTTTATCCCTATGTGGATGACTGGCTGTTCATAGGTTGGTCCAAACTGCAAGTACAGAGCAATGTTGCCCTGATCTAATGCTCTGGGACTGTCAATCAACACAGAAAAATCTCTCCTCTCCTTGGTCTAGAGGATAGAGCTTATAGGGGCTGTACTGGACTCATCTCAAGCCAGTGCCTTTCTTCTGGACTCCAGGTTCCAGACAATTTGATCAATTGTTGTAGGTTTGAAGGCTTACTCGGTCACAGCAGCACAAAACTGTTAGAATATTTTGGATCCCATGGCCTCTTGCATGTACGTAGTTCAATATGCCGGCTTGCATCTCAGAACTCTCTAGGGCTGCTGGTATCAGTCTACTCACCAAGTCACCATTAGTTAGATGTAGTGGTGAGGGTCCTTCCCATGTCTCACTTCCCTAGATTGATGGACAAATCCAGCCAATGTATGTGTCAGCGTTCTGTTTGCCTGGCCACAGCTGACTCTTGTGCTAGTGACAGATGCCTCTGCTTTGGGATGGGGAGCTCACTTGGATTCTCTACAGACATGGGGTCTATAGTCCTCAGAGGACTTAGCTTTACACATCACTGTCAGAGAACTGAAAGCAGTCAGACTGGCATGACAAGTATTTCTATCGCAGATCCAGGGAAGCGGCCTGTTAGTCCTCACAGACAACACAGCAGCAATGTTCTACCTCATAAACCAGAGTAGCCTGCCCTTTTCCACTCTGTTAAGAAGTGTCTCTGTTCTGGGAGCTCTGTATTGCCAGTTTGATAGATCTAGAAGCATCTTATCTGCCAGGAGGACAGAATGACCTAGCAGACCACTTGAGCAGATTTGTTTACAAGTCACCATGAGTGGTTTCTTCCCCCAGATGTGGCCAGATACATCTTCCAGCAGTGGGGAGTTTCCCCACGTAGACCTGTTTGTGACAAAGTCCATCAGAAAGTGCTAGCAGTTCTGTTTCCTAAAGGGTCACAGCTCAGGTTCCATAACAGATGCCTTTTTACTGACATCAGGCAGGCTTCTCTGTGCTTTTCCACCAATCCTGTTCATTCACAGGGTATTACTAAAGTTAAGAGAGGCCAGAGTATGGGCCTCGTCAGCTTTGGTTCTGTGCTCTTCTGGCACTGTCAGTGAAACCTCCAATTTCATTTCCATTACACTTGGACCTAATTGCTCAGGATTATGGTTGCCTACTCCACCCAAACCTACAGTCCTGTCACCTAACTGCATGGATGCATCATGATTAGACACTAGAGAGAGACATTCTAGAGATCCTGCTAAATAGTAGAAAGCCTTCTAGAAGAGCTGCTTACCTTTCTAAATGGGAGCATTTTTCTGTCTGGTCTCACCAGTTTCAAGTGTCACTGACCAGTTCTTCAGTTCTATATATTCTGGAGTACTACTTATACCTGAAACACCAAGGTTTGGTGGTTAAATCAGTTAAGGTTTATCTGGCAACTATTTCCATGTTCTACCCTAATGTGGACAATTGCTCTGTTTTCTCCAATTACATGTCCATACGGTTTTTAAAAAGCTTACTCAAATTATACCCTCAGGTACAAAACCCAGTTCCCATGTGGGACCTAACTCAGTGTTGTCAAGACTTATGGGTTTCCTGTTTGAGCTGTTGGCTCCCTGCTCTCTGCTGCTTCTGTCAATGAAAGTGTTTGTTATAGGTGATTGTTACTTTGTCCAGAAAAGGAAGGGAGCTATGGGCATTAATATCAGGGCTTCCATATATGATCCTTTTTTTTAAGGACAAGGTTTACCTGCATCCTTATCTGAAGTTCATCCCAAAGGTAGTTTCTTCTTCCCACATCAACCAAATAACTTATTTGCCAATTTTAACCTAAAGCCACATATGAGCAGGGAGGAACAGCATTTGCATACCTTGGATGTAAGGAGAGCCATAGCGTTTTACCTGGACAAACACTTCTGTAAAGCCTCCTAGGTGTTAATCGCAGTGGTGGACAGAATAAGAGGTCAGTCAGCGAGAGAATTTCTCCCTGGATCGTATCCTGTATATGCCTGTGCTATGACTTGGCTAATGTTGCTCCACCTGACAGAATCAGGACTCATTCAACAAGGTCACAATTGGCCTTGACAACCTTTCTGTCACAAGTTCCAATTGTGCACAGTTGTAGAGTGGTAGTCTAGTGCTAGTTCCACCCATTTCTTCCAGTATGCTGTGGCTCAAGACTCCAGAGGTGACTCTAGATTTGGATGAGTTGTTCTCCAGTCTTTATTGAAATAGACTCTGATTCTACCACCTGTTCCTACAGCTTGTGAGTTACCACAGGAGGAATGTGCATGTGCAATCACATAAAGAAAAAACCGTTACTAGCCTGTTCCATAACTATTGTTCTTCAAGAGGTATTGTACATGTCCGTTCCATGACCCGCCGTTCTACCTCTCTACTTCGGAGTTGTGGCAAAAAGGAACTGAAAGCGCTTGGGAGAGTTCTGCCCTTTATCCCTGCACTCAGTGGTGTTCTGCAGCAGTGGAAACTTGAGCCAACCAATGGGTACAGCTGAGGGGAAAAGTTTCCGACAGCTGGGTGTACTGACACCAGGAGTGGAATGGACATGTGCAACACAACTCTAAGAACAACAGTTATGGAACAGGTTAGTAACCATTTTACAGCTGCTCTGAACATAAGAATTTTTTCTAGTCCAAGAAGTTGAAGTAATAAACAACTTTACTCCTGTATAAAAAGAACTACATCACAGCTAACACAGTATTTCTCCAAAGCTCTAAGGGGTTATCTACACAGGAAAGTTATACCAATGTAAAGTAGGGTGTGAATTTAAACCAATGTAGTTGCATTGGTACATATCCCAATGGGGATGTTCTTAGTCTAGTACAAGAGTGCCTTTTTCTGGTTTGGCACATGTCATTTGAAAGTAGGGTGACCAGATGTCCCGATTTTTATAAGGACACTCCCGATTTTTGGGTCTTTTTCTTATGTAGGGTCCTATTACCCTCCACCCCCTGTCCTGATTTTTCACATTTGCTGTCTGGTCACCCTATTTGGAAGTGACTTAAAATAAGGCTCCACCCCATCGCCCAAAAGGAGCCACTTTCTTCCCAAATAAGAGTCTCCGGATAGAGATGTTAAATTGGTATACGTATAGTGGTATAACTGGAAAAATCTCCCATGTAGACAAGCCCTACCTTACTATTCATTCAATTCAAAAGATTTTGTTAGAGTATCTCTAATAGTGCCACCTGGTGAATTCCAATAATATTAGTTTATTCTTAGATAGTTATTTAAATAAGGATTTAAGATTAGTTTTAATAGGATTAGCGTGGAATCCAGTTCAGGTGGATTTGGAGAAATGCATGGGCTTCAGGTTCTGTATTTCAGGTGAGAATAATGTTCCTGTCATAAATCTGCATGTTAGGAGCTCAAAACACCTTTGAGAGAGTCATTCCCCTTGAGGATACTCATGTTGTGCAGCCGTTAGTCTCAGAGCGAGAAGAAAACGGGACTACAGTAGAACCTCAGAGTTACGAACACCAGAGTTGCGAACTGATGGGTCAAGCACACACTTCATTTAGAACCAGAAGTACACAATCAGGCAGCAGCAGAGACGGGGAAAAAGCAGGTACAGTACAGTACTGTGTTAAATGTAAACTAAACTGCTAAAAAAAAAAAAAAAAGGGAAAGTTAAAAAGTAAAATAAAAAGATTTGACAATGTAAGGAAACTGTTTCTGTGATTGTTTCATTTAAATTAAGATAGTTAAAAGCAACATTTTTCTTCTGCACAGTAAAGTTTCCAAGCTGTATTAAGTCAGTGTTCAGTTGTAAACTTTTGAAAGAACAACCATAATGTTTTTTACAGAGTTACGAACATTTCAGAGTTATGAACAACCTCCATTTCTGAGGTGTTCGTAATTCTGAGGTTCTACTGTATTAGAGGAGGACATGCCCACTCTGCCTTCTGTATTTAAGGGTTCACAGATGCCTGAAAGGAAGCTGCTAGATCTATCACAAACAAAGGGAAAAAAATATTTTGGCTTGGTCTATTTCAAAGCCTTGTTGCTGCTGTCATATTCTCTCAAAAAGGAATACTAAGGGGCAACATGGCTATCATGAATGTCTAAACCAGTGATACTCAGATTGAGGCTCGAGAGCTACAAGTGGCTCTGTAATGTGTGTCTCTGCAGCACATGAAATTAAAACACTGTGTGATTTAATTGGTTAATAACTTAGGTTGGTTAATCAGGTTGCTTTTACTATGTTATTAACCAGTGGTAGATGATAAAATAATACTTGATCAGTCATTTTTCTCTGTGTGTGAATGTATATATATTTATATATTTCCCCTGTCATATTGTTTAAAATTTAGTACTGTGGTAAATGAAACAATGAATTCACACTACTGTGGCTCTTCTGGGTAATGTTCATCACTAATTTGGCTCCTGAACCACTGAGGTCTGAGTATCATTGGTCTGAACCATCAAAAAGGAAGTTCATTCTTCTCTCCTTTACAGTGATCTGTTGAAATAGTGCAGCCACAAGGGTCCTTTTGCTCTTCACATGGCAGCCCAGTGGAATTCTGTATGGACAGTTAGAACTGCTAAGATCATATCATATACACCAGTGCTATGCTATGAACACACTTTCCCCAAGTGGTATAACCCAAAAGGCTTATTTTCTTTCTGAGGCAATGCCAAGTGCTCAAAATTTTGTTTTGAGGAGATCTAGCTCTCTTGGGAAAAGAAAATAGTTCTCCTTCACTGGAGTCTGGAGCTTCTGTGTACATTTTTCTCCCTTTCCCATTGATATCTTGTGTCTTACAGAAAATAAAACAGGAGCTTCTGTGGAATTGGAAGTTCCGAAAGGTTTGCCAGGTTATGGTACTCAGATATGCTGGCAATATATCAACATAATGTAATTAAAGATGGTGGTATAATATGTACACAAGTGGAGAAGAGTTTGTTATGTGTGCAACATATACACTGGTATTTCCTGACTTATGCTTCATTTTGCAGCTTTAACCTTTTAAATTCATTTTAAAATTATTTTTCCATTAAAATTATCTTCCTAGGAGTTACCTGTTAAGTTAGGACGATGAGTAAAATCCAAGCTTTGGTAGCAGATTCCCCTGATGGAGTATTTCACAGTTAAGATAATGCAGTGTGTCCATCTGAAGTTTCTTCTTATGACAATGTGTGAATTTCACCTGAACCAAACCCATATCCCAGTCTTTCAGATGAATCTGTTTGAGCAGACCATGTGCTTTTGTGAGGAGTTCCATTTACGTTAGCTGAGATCTGTTTTCACAGACTTGATTGCAGAATCAGGACGCCTTGTTCTTCCACCGTTTCTCCCAAAGTCTCACAATGTGCCTGGGAAAGCTGGACTGCATAGGTGGGGTGTGCAAAGAGCTTTGTTGTTGTTTGGAAAGGATCCAAGCCCTTTCAGATGTTCGTCCCTTTGGTGGTGCATTTAAGGAGTTGATTTCTGCCCGCCCTGATAAATATGTACCAATCTGCCATAGGCAGGAGTTCCCGCCCGTTGGAGGAAGATTACTATTATCATTTATGGTAGAGCCCGTGGTTTGGAGGCACAGTCTACAATCTAAAAAGAGCACCTCCACCTAGATCTTTTATGTTACATGCATATTGATGACTTATAAGGCCACAACTTGGAGTTCAATTCACACTTTTTCTTAAAAGTACTATCTCTACTTTGGAGCCTATTATCAGTTATAATTATTGTTTTTATACTACCCAAAGTGGGCTAGGTGCTTTCCTAATAAATAAATAAAACACTGGATCCGTGCCCTGAAGAACTTGCAATGCTCTTAACCAAACTGGCTGCTTATGTTCGGAGATCAGTCCTTCAACTGTTAGTTAAAACTCTCATTAACCTTCCTACTCGTTTGCTGTTGCCTGCCAGTTTCCTACAGTACAGAGGCAATTCCAGGTGGTAGAAAAAGTTACTCTCCAGTGACCTGAGTGTCTTGGAACATATTGCCTCTGCACATCCACACTGACTCTCCCTCCCCACCCCACCCCACCCCACCCCACCCCATTCAGTTTGTCTAGAGTAGGAAAATAAGTTGTTTGAGAATTATCAATTTTAAACACAACTTGGACTGCCTACCTTACCTTCATAGTTGTGTTTTAAAATTGTGGTGTTTTACACACTTTCAAACACAATTTATTCTCCTAGTTTAGACAAACTGCTGTTATATTATAGATTCATAGATTCTATAATACACCAGTGGTTTGTCTAAACTAGGAGAATAAATTGTGTTTGAAAGTGTGTAAAACACCACAATTATAACTAAGTGTAGACGAAACAGTGAGGAACAGAGGACAGTAATTGGACCAGGGTATCATATAACTACAGTTTATGCCCCCTAATGGTTAAGCCACATTACATTGGTTCCAGCATTACACAGTTTGGCTTAGAATTCTTTAGCATGGCAGAAGCAGTATATGGGAAGAACTCCATTAATTGTAAGCATCCTTTGACTTACTTTCACACCTAGATCTGCATTTGTCTAGTAGTTGGTTGTAACAAGGACATTGTAATCTCCTGAGCTGTCTGACCTGTGCCGCTGATGCCCAGACAAGAAAGATGCTTACTAGTCATGTGGGCAGAAGTGCACTTTTTTCCTCTCATGTGTCAGGACAGAAATGAGTGCATCTCTGAGCAATTTGATGATGATTTACAGAGCTAGGTGAAAGTAACGTTTCATATGTCTCGGAAATGGCGTCATTCTCATTAGTCCCAAAAGCTGTCTCATTACATCTTTCCTGGTAAAGCAGTGATCTCCAGGGAGTCTGCCTTGACTTGGAGGTGAGTCTGCCATTGCTGTGCTGGGAAGACTTGAGCTCACTTCGTGTCACTGGCTGAGTGCAAAACTTTTTTTTGGAGATGACTGCAGCAAGTTTTTACTAATTGAGGACACTAGAGCTTAGTGCACTGCCTGTTATTGGTGCTTAATTTAAGGGAGTCCATTCACTTGGGTCAGCGAGGTCACATCTTGTGGGAATGCATACTTGGATGCTTCTCTCATCTGGGATATGTCTGCACTGCAATCATGGGGTGTGATTACAGCTCTCACAGACATACTTGAGCTACCTTAAATCTAGCTACCTTGAATACTGGAGAACTGAAGCTATGGGAGCATGGGCTAGCCACTCTAGTAATTAACCAGGAATCTGGGCAGGCTTATACAGACCACTCTGTGTTGCCACAACTTCACTACTCTAGTACCAAAGCTAGCTAGATTAAAGCTAGTACAGATATGTCTACATGAGCTGCAGTCATACCACATGATTGCAGTGTAGAAATACCCTTGCTGTCACCAATTCGTACAATATTTGTGTCTAGATTTCAGTATTGTTCTTTGAATATTTCCTGTTTGTGCTTTAAAATGTGGTTTGAGGTTCTAATT
The DNA here is from genome assembly GCF_003597395.2 of Chelonoidis abingdonii. Classification (NCBI taxonomy): domain Eukaryota; kingdom Metazoa; phylum Chordata; order Testudines; family Testudinidae; genus Chelonoidis; species Chelonoidis abingdonii. The sequence goes on from NC_133769.1 coordinate 101,305,262, forward strand.
ATGTAGAATGCTAATGTGCTTAACAAACCCAGAAGTAGGTATTTGTAAAGACTTACACTTAAAGAGATGAGTACATGGCAAGTTGAACATAATAGTTTTATAGGCATTGTCTTGCAAACCCAGTTAAACTGAGCAAAATGGCAGACGAAGATCAAATAGGCAGAATCTCCAGCTTCTCCTGAGACGGAAAGAGAATATATAATAATAATTTTTTGGGTTTCCATTTCTTTAAATAATTCTGTTTCAGTATTACGCCCATTAACATCCTCCTGATGTCTTGGATCACATCCAAGAAAGCCAGGATGGATAACAACTGAGATCCCTTGTTAGTGTTGTTTTAGGGACTTTAGCCCTAATAACTTGTCAAATTTTTGAGTGTATCAGTAGCATTGGCTAGTCAGGCATAGCTCAGGCCAGGTAGGTACTATGCAAGCTTCTCCCTTATAGTTCTGCTAGTATACCTGATTCCTGACTTGCCAATCATGCCAAATTGTGTGGTGATTTTGTGCAACAGATAAACTGTCCACTATATTCTTTGCTGAGACTGCCATATCGTCTTGCTCTTGTGACCAAAGGGAGGTATCTAACATTTCTTCTTTGAGTGATTGCTCATATCCATTCCAGTTAGGTGTGCGCGCTCGTCGGAAGATTTTTACCCTAGCAACTCCAGTGGATCAGCAGGTCTTCCCCTGGAGTGGCGCTGCCATGGCGCTGGATATATACCCCTGCCGACCTGACCGCTCCTCAGTTCCTTCTTACCGCCATGTCGGTCGTTGGAACAGTGGAGCGCGGCTTAGCTGTCCTCCACTTCCCTAGCTTCTCTTTGTTCATTTGGTCTCTTGTTGTATATAGTTATCATTAGTCTATAGCGTAATTAGTTTTATAGTTGTTTGTTAATTAGTTGTATATAATTTAGCGGGGCTTGGGCTTTAGCCCTTCCCCGCACCCGGTGTCCGGGCCCATGCCCGGCTCACCAGGATTTAAACCGTGCTCGGCCTGTAAAAAGCCAGTGCCCACAAGCGATCCCCACGACTCTTGCCTAAAGTGCCTTGGGGAATCGCACATCTATGACAAGTGCCGGATTTGTAAGGCCTTTAAGCTGCGGACTAAAAAGGAGAGGGACTTTCACTTAAAGACTCTCCTTATGGAGGCAGCCCGTAACCCTCCGTCCTCGGCACTGAGCGCTGACAGCGCTCCTCCAGCATCGGACTGCGCCGGCTCTGCCAAGACACCTCGGCACCGGCCTTCTCCAGCTCAGGGTCCCAACCAAAGGCCCTCAGCTTCCTCTACACCTTCGAAGCAGACTCGTGCGGATCGCCCGGCACCTACTCCTGCTGCGGCACTAACGCCTGTGGTACCGTTGACTCCAGTCCCGAGAGGGCCGTCGAGTCCGGTCCTGGAGAGCTCCCCGGTGAGACCCGTGGTCGAGCTGGCGGTCCCCTCCATGCCGGAGACATTCTCTTCGGCCAGGGACCTTATTGCAATGACCAAGTCTGCCCTGCCTCAACCCCCGGCACCGCCAGTGCAGGTTCTGCATTCTAGAGGCAAGCCTGCCGCTATGAGGCCTCCTTCGCTGGAATCGACGAGCCAGCACCAATCTCGATCCAGGTCCTGGCACCGCTCAAGGTCTCATGGACGGTCACGGTCTAGACGCTGCTCACAGTCCCGGCACCGCTCACCGCGACGGTACCGGTCGTACTCGCGGCACAGATCTACCTCACGTCCCGCCCGGTACTCTTGGTACCCCTCTGGCTCTAGGCATCACACCTGGCACCGAGACTCTCGCAGCCGGTCCCGCCGCAGACGTTCTAGATCCTGGTCGACCTCCCAGCACTGTGCTGGTTGCAGGTCCCGGTCTCGATCTCGGCACCGATATGATTCCCGGTACCGGTCCCCGGCACCGAGGAGGTCTCCAGCGATGGGAGCGAAGGACCCATACCAGCCTCGTTTGGCTCCCCCCTGGACGTCCTGATGCCCGTCCGTGTCTTCTCAGGTGGATAATGCATACGCCCCGGACACCGACGTGCCTGCTGCCTTGTTCCATGAGCCCTCCCTCAAGATCATGGACCGCAGCAGTGGGGATTCTGGACGCCTTGGGCGTGCCATCAGGCCTAAGGCCCTCAACCAGGTCCCTCGCACTCGAACGCCTCAGAACACAGGGTACCGGAGGCCACGATTACCCGTCCTCCTCCTACTCCTATGGAGGAAGGGTTGACCCAGCCTCAGGATCCCGAGCTCCCCGGAGAGACAGACACGGTCCACCAGGCGGAGCCCTCATCAGACCCGCTCGTGCCTGCTCTCTCTCTTCATCCTCCCCTGACGAGGCTGTAGCTGGAACCTCATCTGCCAGCCCCCCTCCAATTGACCTCAGGGCCCACCAGGACCACCTCAGGTGTGTTGCACAGACCATGAACTTGCAGGTCGAGGAAGTACAAGACCCAGTAGTGGACATATTGTCATCAGATGCCCCCACTAGTGGCCCTTCCATTCATTAAGACCACACAAGCCAATGCCACTATGATCTGGCAGTCTCCGGCTTCTGTTCCGCCCACGGCGCGAGGGGTAGAGCGCAAATACATGGTGCCCTCCAAGGGTTATGAGTATTTGTATGTCCACCCTCCTCCTTGCTCCCTCGTCGTCCAGTCGGTTAATGAGAGGGAACGCCATGGCCAGCAGGCCCCAGCCCCTAAATCGAAGGACGTGAGGTGCATGGACTTGCTCGGCCAAAAAGTCTACTCTGCGGGGACCCTCCAGCTCCGTTTGTCGAATCAGCAAGCCCTTCTTAGCCGCTATAGCTACAACACCTGGGCGGCAGCGGACAAATTTAAGGAGCTGCTTCCGCAGGACGCACGTCAGGAGTTCTCAGCGATCCTCGATGAAGGCAAAAAGGTCGCGAGAACTTCCCTACAGGCTTCCCTGGACGCCGCGGACTCAGCCGCCAGGACTCTGGCATCTGGCATGACTATGCGCCGTATCTCGTGGCTGCAGGTCTCCGGCCTCCCCCCGGAGCTCCAACACACCATTCAGGACCTCCCATTTGAGGGCCAAGGGCTGTTTTCAGATAAAAATGACCCTAGGCTGCAGAGCCTAAAAGACAACAGGGTCGTCATGCGCTCATTAGGGATGCACACACCCGTAACTCAGCGCAGGCTCTTCCGACCCCAACAACACCGCCCTTACCCTCAACCCTGGCAGAGACAAGACTTCGCCAGACGGTGAGGCAGAAACGGTCGCCGAAGGCAGTCCGGCAACCAGGGGGGCCAGAACCAGAGCTCCTCCAAGCCTTCCTCCGGGTCAAAACCTTCCTTTTGAAGATGCGCCCGAGGGCGTTGTACCAGTTTCTTTAAAGGATCCGTCCCCTCCTTTTTCCTCCCTGCGTGGTCCCAGCTGACATCAGATCGCTGGGTCTTACGCACGTTGGAGCTTGGATACCACCTACAATTTATTTCAATCCCCCCCTTCCATCGCCTTCCCTTGTCCCTCTTCAGGGACCCATCTCACGAGCAACTCCTCCTACAGAAGGTGCAAGCGCTCCTCGCCAAAGGAGCCATAGAGGAGGTACCGGAGCACGAGCGGGGCAAGGGGCTTTATTCCCCGCTACTTCCTAATCCCCAAGGCGAAGGGAGGTCTCAGACCTATCCTCAATCTGCGGGAACTCAACAGCTACATGATAAAGTTGAAGTTCCGTATGGTATCCCTGGGGACCATTATCTCATTCCTGGATCCTGGAGACTGGTATGCCACCCTCGAGATGCAAGATGCCTACTTCCACATAACCATCTTCCCACCTCACAGGAGGTTCCTCCAGTTCGTGGTCAACCGACAACATTTCCAGTTTGCGGTCCTCCCGTTCTGCCTCTCGACAGCCCCAAGAGTATTCACCAAATGTATGGCTGTAGTCGTTGCCCACCTTCGCTGCAGTCGGATACACGTGTTTCCGTATCTAGACGACTGGCTTATCCGCGTGATCTCCGAGACGCGAGTCCTCAGTCACGTCCGCATTGTCAAGAACCTTTTCTTACATCTAGGTTTAATGATCAATGTGGAAAAATCGACTCTAATCCCCACTCAGAGGATAGAGTTTATTGGCGCCACCCTGGACTCCACTCTTGCCAAAGCCTGTCTACCACTGTCACGGTTCCAGACTATGGTGGCCATCATCCAGAGGCTGCAAGCGGCGCCGTTGACTTCGGTACGCACCTGTCTTGCTCTCTTGGGCCACATGGCAGCCTGCACGTTCGTAATGAAATACACAAGGCTCCACCTACAGCCCCTCCAGTCCTGGCTCAACTCACAATACCGTCAGGCCAGGGATCCTATGGACATGATCGTCACCATTCCCCCAACCGTCCTAGACTCCTTCGAATGGTGGCTGGATCCCTCCGTGGTGTGTGCGGGGCTCCCGTTCCATCCACCCCAGCCCTCGGCGTCCTTGACAACGGACGTATCCTCCCTGTGTTGGGGGGCTCACCTCGGGCACCTATGCACCTAAGGCCTTTGGTCATCTCACGAGCTGACCTTCCACATCAACGTCCGGGAGCTGAGAGCGGTCCGCCTTGCTTGTCAGACGTTCCGACAGCACTTACAGGGCCGTTGTGTGTCAGTATTCACCGACAACACAACGGCCATGCACTATATAAACAAGCAGGGCGGCACGAGGTCTTCACCCCTCTGTCAAGAGACCTTACGACTCTGGGACTTCTGCATAGCCCATTCTATACACCTCATTGCGTCCTTTCTCCCGGGGGTTCGGAACACGCTGGCGGATCGCCTCAGCAGATCCTTCCTTTCCCACGAATGGTCCCTTCGCCTGGACGTTGCTCTTTCGCTCTTCCAGAGGTGGGGGTTTCCCCGGATGGACCTCTTTGCATCTCGTGGGAACAGGAAATGCCAGACGTTCTGCTCCTTTCGAGGCCTCTCACTGGGTTCAGTGGCGGACTCCTTCCTTGTACCGTGGACGACGCACCTGCTCTGTGCCATTCCACCATTTCTGCTCGTCCACAAGGTCCTACTGAAAGTACGCAGGGACAAAGCCCGCTTGATCATGATAGCTCCAGCGTAGCCTCGGCAGCACTGGTACACCATGTTGCTAGACCTTTCCATAGCCGACCCTGTTCCTCTGCGTCTTCACCTGGACCTGATCACCCAGGACCACGACAAGCTCTGTCACCCGGACCTTCAGTCGCTCCACCTCACAGCATGGCTCCTGCGTGGCTGACCCAATCTGAGCTGCATTGCTCTACCCCAATGCAACAGGTGCTCCTGGGTAGCAGGAAGCCTTCCACTAGAGCGACATATTTGGCCAAGTGGAAGCGTTTCGCGTGCTGGTGCGAGGAGCGGAACTTCCTTCCCACAGAGGTCACCATTTCCGACATCTTGGACTACCTCTGCTCCCTCAAACAACAAGGCCTGGCGGTATCATCTCTGAGAGTCCATTTGGTGGCCATCTCCACCTTCCACCCAGGAGAGGATGGCCGCTCGGTGTTCTCTCACCCGATGGTGGCTAGATTCCTTAAGGGCCTGGAGCGCCTCTACCCCCAAGTATGCCGCCCGGCCCCTACATGGGACCTTAACCTGGTTCTTGCCAGGCTCATGTCCCCTCCATTTGAGCCATTAGCAACTTGCTCGCTTCTCTACCTCTCCTGGAAAACCGCTTTCCTGGTGGCCATCACATCCACAAGACGAGTGTCGGAGCTTTGGGCCCTCACGGTAGATCCCCCGTATACTGGGTTCCACAGGGACAAGGTGCAGTTGAGACCGCATCCAGCCTTTCTCCCCAAAGTGGTATCAGCCTTCCATGTTAACCAGGAGATCTTCCTACCTGTCTTCTTCCTAAAACCACATTCGTCTCACAGACAGCAGCAGCTACACTCACTAGACGTCCGTAAAGCGCTCGCTTTTTATATCGAGCGAACTAAGCCATTCCGCAGAACCTCCCAACTCTTTGTCGCGGTGGCTGAACGTATCAAGGGGCTACCAGTCTCCTTGCAGCGGATTTTCTCCTGGGTAATGTCCTGCATCCGCGCCTGTTACGACTTGGCTCACATCCCTTCGGGCCACGTGACTGCGCACTCCACCAGGGCTCAGGCCTCATCGGCTGCTTTCCTCGCTCACGTGCCCATTCATGAAATCTGTCGTGCAGCGACCTGGTCCTTGGTCCACACCTTTGCCTCCCACTACGCCCTGGTTCAGCAGTCTAGGGATGACGCAGCCTTCGACTCCGCCACGTTACGCTCTGCGACATCTCACTCCGACCCAACCACCTAGGTAAGGCTTGGGAATCACCTAACTGGAATGGATATGAGCAATCACTGGAAGAAGAAAAGACGCTTACTCACCTTTGTAACTGTTGTTCTTCGAGATGTGTTGCTCCTATCCATTCCAAACCCGCCCTCCTTCCCCACTGTCGGAGTAGCCGGCAAGAAGGAACTGAGGAGCGGTCAGGTCGGCAGGGGTATATATCCAGCGCCATGGCGGCGTCACTCCAGGGGGCGACCTGCCGACCCACTGGAGCTGCTAGGGTAAAAATCTTCCGACGAGCGTGCACGCGCGGCGCGCACACCTAACTGAAATGGATATGAGCAACACATCTCGAAGAACAACAGTTACAAAGGTGAGTAACTGTCTTTTCTAGATCTCTAAAGGTGAAAAAAAGCTTATGCCCTAATACATGTCATTCCCTCATGGAGCACTGCAGCGTTGAGCTCTGCGCCCTGTATGGTACTACTGAACACCTCCTGATGTATGCTGTGCTTAATATGATATATATCCTCTCTACTTTCTTGTGTGAGCCTATGGGCCAGATACAGTCAGGCTTACCTTAATTCCTCCAGTTTTTAATGGATACTAAAGCTGGCTAGGGGATTGCCATGAACATTTTTTTTGACAAAATTGAGAAGAGAAAAATTCATAACAATTTTTTGAGAAAAAGTTTTTCCTTCTTCCACCTAGCAGTCTAGTGAGTGTATTGCTAGCCCAGGAGATGGAGCCCTGCACTACAAATGAGGTGTAGTCCTGACATGAGTTCACTAGGTCACCTTCTGGCCTAGCAAAAGCCACCTTCGCACACAGGCCATATGATTCGCATTGATAAGGAATGAACGTACAATGCCTAAATAAGGTGCTATCTGGAAATTTTATTCCCAATCAGTTTGTCTAACACTTGTAAGAGCTGACTAGGCCCCTTGGTCTATTTAGCTGCTGTGGAAATGGGTACATACCATGCCAGATAATGCATCCTTGCTTGCTAGCTTGTTTCTTACATTGCCCTAGCCTTTAAAAAGCATAAACATATCCCAAGCTCCTCACGGGAGCTCTCATGACCCAGTTTACCAGGTGCAGCAATTGTCTAATTATTAAAGATGCCAGTTTGGGTGGGTGTGAGGAAGTTCGCCAGCCAATCCTCCTGGGATGAAGGGAACATGAACATAGTTAGAATATGTAAAGGGGAGAGTGTCTGTAGTGGGAATACAAGAAGAGGCTAAGGATTATTCTGCTATCTCCAGAGGAGAAAATTTAGCATAAGACATAAGATTAAATTCTGTTTACTGTGATACAGTAGGTGTGTTGATGTCATTTACTAAGTAAAGATCAGTATGAAGTGATCATTGTGCAACACACAAAAAAAACCCAGACGCTGTATGCACTCTGTCTCTTTGGCCATGTCAACATCACAATCTCTATGCAGTGTTAGGAAGCTGTTTTAAAAACTTCTGTAGAAAATTATTTCAGCTACTATGATTGTGCCAGAAGCGTGGATACAGTAATTACTAACTTATGTTGGTTTGTAATTTTGAGTTAGCATGCTTTCAGTAGCCAGTGCTGAAAACTGTGTGGCCATGCTTACTCCAGCAGCCCAGTTTTGGGGAAGGAGAGTGGGATTTGATTTGATTGTGTATCAGAAAATGACCTATTGTTGACCAGTGTAGAGAGGGCCCTGGTCTCACACTTTCTAAAAATAGTCTGCAGTCCTGAAAGCACTTACAAACATGTGAGTAACCCATAGGAAGTACTCATCATCCTACTCATATAGAGTTTACAGGATCATGGCCAGAGTTTTTTAAAAGTTGCCTTACCCATACTAGCGTCATGATTCATGTCAGCTGAATATTTAAAATTTTCTTTCTTTCCTTCTTTCCCTTTCTTGTTTTAAAACCATTTCCTAGCGTGTCACATGGTAATGTCGTTGGGGTCTCTGTTTCTTCTCAAAGTGCGAAGTGTAACTTTTGATATTAGGAGGCACAACATTTAACAAACTCCCTGCGCCATCTCCCCTAGTAAAGATCTGTGCCATTGGCCCAATGCTCACAAGCAACTCTACAATAACAAGCCAGCCATGATGAATAGCCCTATAATAACAGCATTTTCTAGAATGGGAGAACATGTCGCTTGATACTGGTCAGTAAATGGTGCATATTTTTATTTTTTTGTGCATAAGAATAGTGGCTTGGTGCAGTGATCTGAAAACAGATTTGTAATTTAGCTGTAATTTTCTGAGGGTGGAGGGAACCACTTCATCACTGAAGTGCCACCTAAGTGAATTAATGCTAGCAAGCCTAAGTGCATTAAAAAAAAAAATCAACTTTAAAACATTGCACTTCTGTCTGGAGTTATTTACCTACTATAGTTCAAGTAATACTGAAAATTAGAGGAAAAATGTATTTTCATTTTTGTTTTCTTTGTCCATTTCACAGCATATTATGGCTAGTAAGTTTCATTGTTTCCCCCTGTATAACCAATTGGTTTCTCTGTTATTTATGTAGGTCTTTTCACATAGCAATTATGGGGATGGAAACATTTTTTAAAAGTAGGAAAATGTGATCATATAACCACCAGAATTTGTGCAGTGGGGCACTCGGGGGCAGGTATGATACCTGAAAGTGCTTTTAACTCATTTTAAACATGGATTTTATTTTATTGTGGTTCTGTTCCTTTTCCTGACCCATGTTGTAAGCTTCTGGGGGCAAGGATGGTCTCTTACACTGTATGATGCCTAGCACGATGGGGCCAATATAGGCTAATGGAATATAAATAATAATGAACATGTTGATGGTATCCCTTCAGCTCTAAAATACTTTAAAGTTGTGCTATTGCTGAAATTTTTAAATGTAGTGTAGCTGAGGCCTTTTTTTAGTTTTAAAAAAATACCCCGCCATTGCTACCACTAGTTCAGTTCCATTGGTGGTAACAGCAGTAAGAGCACAAATGTAGAAGAGACAACAGTGGCTGCCAATATTTTAAGCACTGTGTTGTGTAGAAGGATTGTGTGTGGTTTAGGCAACATGAGGCTTAAAATGCCAGCAGCTGCAGAAGCTGTGTCAGCCCTATGACCACCACCAGTGGAGTTGCGCTTGTGGTAGCAACAGTGGGAAACTTGACAAAAAAAAAAGGTAGTGTAAATAAATCCCCTGTGCTTTAAAGCTGAAGCACTTGTCAAATGTGTGAGGGCACCCATCGTCCTATGGTACTTTCAGATTAAGGTGCACTTAAATACTGAATGAAAAATGTTTCTCTGCATAGATATGTTCAAAGTATCCTATTTATAAAGCACCATGCACATAAATTGTGCTGTATAAATCAGGTAGTTTAAATCTTTATAACTTTTTAAAAATAAGTCAATTTTCTTCAAACTTAGCTTGATTTCTGCTTTGCAAGAAGGGTTATTGATATGCTAGATACAAAGTTTATAGCTTCATCTATTGAATTGAGTGTTTGGGGAGCAAATGAAGATACTTGAAACACGGGCTAGGATGGAGATAAAGAGATGCATTCTAATCCTTAACTATAGTGGTCATTACTATGAATACTATCATGCAGAAATGGTTTCACCAGTCACGGAAATGCAGCCACCTAAGAGGTAGGACATAGCAGTTATTTAACAGTGTACAGCGATGCTTCATAAGAGTTCAAGTTCAGAAGTGTAGAAAAAAATCCGTAGCCAGTTAAAACAGTAGCGGGAATTGAAGTAGACCCTGCTTTTGATCACCACAGCTTTGTCTCGGTTTTTGAAACTCCAAGGTGAGGGATACCGTTGCTGACCTTTGAGTGTTCATGGCATCAAAGGGCAGTTTGGAATTGTTCACTATTTTCTAAGTGTTAACCAAATGTTTGAACCATTGGGGTCATGTCTGAAATTGAGGTTATTTATATTGGAGTAGATCTCAGTGAAATGTCATGTGTTTTGTTGCTGGAGGTGTCCCCTTCTCTCTCCCCCTCTTCCCCCCCCCCTCCCCCTTCAGGCCGTGTTCTGTCTTCTAAATCACTGGTCAGTTCTCAGGTTACAGATAACACATATGGCATCCAGGGCTCTAAAAGGAACTTCTGAACCTGCTGGCCTTTGTCAGATTAACTCCGCATCTGTCCATGTCAGTTACACATCCAGTATCCTTTTCTAGGAATGTGTGTGCATTTGGAAAAGTACAAGGGAGTTTCCTAAAATGGGAAGAGCAACTGGGTTTCCAGACCTAGCAGGCTTCCCCACCCCTCACTGTCCCCCTTTGCTGACAGCCAAAGTTAATCCTCCCAAGTTTGACTGGAACAGCTGAGAGCGTGCATCCGGCATGTTTCAAGGTCTCTCAGTGGATTCATGTTGCCCCAGAGCTGGGGCCTCATTCCCTTCACACACACACCCTACCCCAGTGCTGGTTCCGGCAGCTGTCTCCGCCTGGGTTAATGCAAAGAGAGAGGTGTTAAACGACACAAGCATGTATTCTGCCATGAAAGAGATCACTTCACTGCAGATATCAATGTGGCTTCTCTCTTCTCCCCCCTTCTGCATCACCAAAGAGTTTTGCTATGCTAATCCCAGCACCTGTCCCTGCCTAGGACACTAAGAAGGATCTCGGAATAGGGGGAGAAACAGTCCCATATGCTTTTCCCTGTCCTGGATTGGGAGTTTTCCTTCTGACGCACCTAAAATCCAGAACATATGCCCTTCGCTAAATGCTGCTTGCTTGCTTCCTCCCTTCTCTGTTGCTGCAAAGTGCCTATGTTCCCCTCTTGAGTTGCAGGAGAGTTGTCAGCTGAGGATTCAGTTTTCAGTTTAGGAATCCTAATTTAATAGCCTCCTCTCTGCCCCTGTGCACTTTGGCTCTGCAGTGCTGGATACCACTGGAGAGGGGAGAAGGGGGGCTGATCTGAACTGAATCAGGCAGCTCCTTTTCATTTTCAGCTGAGCCAGTATCAACCTGAGTAGACCCAGAGTCCCGAGCCAAGCATTGCACAGTGCTGCCAGAGTCCATTGCATAAGACTGCAAGACGGAGACGCAGATTTGGAGCTTCCAGTTCTCTGTCTAGCTGGTCTTTAATTGGAGAATCTTTGGCTATGTATGGTGTGTATTGTATGGATTATCAATACCCAGTTGTCCAGGTAAGCAAAGGAACAATTGCAAATTAATAGCCTTATCATCTTTTCCATTTATTCCTGAGATCTGCTTAGGTGTTTGTTTTATGGAAGGGTGACAGGCTTCTAAGCTCTGCTCCTCCACGTGATGCCAATTGGGCCTCAGCATTCCAGGGGCTCTGCAATGAGCTTTGCTGAAGCATGAACTGTGAGCTTTACTGCTTGGGGGGTCCTGTCGAGGGGTTTAGCATTAAACTTTAGAGATTCAGTTGTTCCAGGTGCAGTTTCCTGGATTTTTTTTTTTTTTTTCTCCAAGGAGGGTGGGAAATGGTTTTGAATTGATAAAGCCTTTATGCTCTGTGAACTGAGTCTTTCTTACTGGATGACTCATTGCATCATCTGGGGGCAGTCTATTTCAGAGATGGCAAGCCGCAGAGGGAGCTGTTTCTCCCGCCCCTCACTTGTAACTAACCAGATTTTGTTAGGCTTTGTGGAACATTCGCCTTTCACTTCTGAAGATCTGGGTTAAAGTCTGCATTAGGCTGTAGGTGAGATAACTTGATGGTTTCAGGCTAGTACTTAGTGGACATTTGTCCACTTTAAACAGGCTTGATGTGCTGTGTTCAGGGGAGAGCCGGGGCCCAGAATATCAGTGAGTACTGCTACTCAGACCTGTGGTGTGTCTAAAGGGCTCTGAAGCAGCAGGTCAGAACTGAGGTGCTTTTGGCATGGAGAATGGTATACTCTGCACCATGCCTATCTAACGAGCTCCAGCAGCCCTTCAATTTCACAAGCACTAAATTTGTCCACAAAATTTAACAAACAAACAAAATAAGGAAACACTGGGTGAAGAGTCTGTGCCCTGAGAATGTCCAGATGGCCACTGAATAGTCAGTGTTTTTGTTAGGTTATTTTGCATTGGGGTTCTTATTACACCACGTGAAAAGAATCCACCACCAGAAGTGTGTCTCTTGGTTGTTAAGATTTGTCCCTGATAAATGTGGCTCTTTGCACTTGAAACTTCTTATCTGGCTCTGGTCCAGCTGGCAGGTTTATTCCATCTCAGTTTGAGCCAGTACAGAAATGTACGTAATGGGATGTTAAAATCGAAGTGTGTGCTCTCTTTCCACTCTACCAAGGGGGAATTACAGGGATAGCAAATAAAAATTAAAACCAACCCTGGGGGCACTTGAAGTAAAGAAATGGGGAGTGAAGGGAGAGCAGCAGTTGATTCTATATTAGCCTTTCAACCATGGTGGCTAATTTAACTGCAAACCAGTTATCCTAACCAAAGGTTAGCCCTTGCTTTATTCATGTTCATAGTGTAATTTCAGTGCCTGACTTCACCTTTGTCACCTGCAGTCGAATCAGTCCCCTCCCCCCCTCTCTTTCCCTTGGAATTGAATGACATGGGCTGATGGAAGTCGTCAAGTGCATTGAGGTTATAAAGGAATTTAAGGATGGGCAGAAATGCCCAGGTGTGATGCAGGGCCATGTAGGATAACAAAGCATGTCTGTTTGGCCACTATGGAGACAGACAGGTTAAATTTCCCCATGGTTATTTTAGAATGCTGTTTATTCAACACCAAAATGAAGTTCCTTGTGCATACACCCTACTCGTACTCGCAGCAAGATGCACACAAGATCATTAGAACTTATAAGTAACAGTATCCAGATATGATTTGTTTTAGTTTTTAAATTTTTAATAAATTTGGTGATTAGGAAATGAGGACCTGATAATACAGAGCTGGGTGTAGGGGAGGGAAGTGCTATGTAAGCTTCCCACACAGATCTGCTTGTGCACCTCTGTCACATCTAGCAGCATCCCCAGTAGTTTCAACTTAGGGTGTTTCCTAAGTAGAGACTGCCAATTATACTAAGTTGTGTTGTGGTTCTGTTGGGTGCACAAATGAGATGATAGATGGAGGCTCACCAATCTTACTTTACTTGACCACAAAGCAGTATTTGAACTCTGGTCACCAGAGTGAATGGACGAAACCCACTTATCCCATGGATCTTGTTCATCTTACACAAAGTTCTCCCTTGCTGGTTCCAGCAGAGCACAGTGGAGAAATGAATAAGTTAATGTGCCTGATCCTGACCTCTACGGCTTTCTCAAAGCTTTTGAAATTCTATACTAGATTCTTATTTGACATGTTTTTGTTTATATTGGTCAAAACCCCTAAAGAGAACCTTCCTTTCTTGCCACACCAGAGAGCGCATTGGCCCTTGGGCAGCATTCCTCTTCGGTCAGGGGGGAGCAGAGATGATGATGTATACCAAACAGGGGAATTAGAGTTTCTAGCTTGTGAAATGTTCATTTGGGTAAGAGGTAAAGGCAGCAGTTGGGCACCACTATGGGCGTGCCCCTTGTTCTGACGCATGTGTAAAGCGGTGGTACCAAGGAAGTGACAGGATGCAGTGCACTTGAACAACAGGGTTATGAGCAGTTGCTTTGTTTTCAGAGGTTGGTTTTGTTAGTGAACATCTCTAGAAATTTGTAAGGTGAAAATCTAAATGGATCAAAAGCATGACACTGCCCTGGTGATTGGGGCTGCCACCCCTTTGTGTTAATGGCTCCACCACATGAACTTCGTCTCTGAGTTGACTGTAAAAATGACTATCGCCTCACTTGTTCTATACTTGTGATTTATCTATTGCAGTGTACTACAAGCTATCATGGACTTATGAGTTACAGTAGAGTAAATGCACAAGTCAAGCTGGCTATTTGGTTTGGGAGGCTGACTATACTTAGTGGGGCGGGGTTTGTTAAGTATTTTGGACAGATGTATGGTGAATTGTGATACACACAGGACTGTACAGAGAAAATCAAGTATTCTTAATATTTGTAGGAGGTCGATTTGGATTTGTTTCTGTTCTTGTCAGTGGTGTTTGGCCCCCATTCCCTTTGTAGAATTTGCAGTGGTCGTGTTTCTTTGGAAGTATCTTTATCTCTAGTATGTTGAATGTAACAGTTTCTCTCAGACATGGCTCCGGCTGAGTTATCCATGGTTTTGTGACCTCCAGATTGCAATATGCTACATGGGATGACTGTTCAGAAGCACTTGGAAACTGTATCTTGTGCTGAATATGCCTTTTCACTTATTTAGCAGATACAGCCATAGGTAGCATATTATATCAGTGCTCCACAGACTGCACTAGCTTCTTATTCACTTCTAGGTTTAATTCGGAGTGTTGATACTGACCCTTAAATCCATGTGTGTTTTGAGGCCTGGTTAACCAAGAAATCACCTTATTCTCTCTGTTCCTTCACGATATTTTAAATCAGCTGAAGTGCCTATGTTAACATTTTTAAGTCAATCTCTTCTCTCAAGCTTCTGCCTGAGGCAGAGAACTTGGGGAATGTTTGTTATACTGAAATGTTAAATTATGAGGCTGTGTTTCTAATTTTAGTTAAGATTGTCTGGTTACAGATAACTGCCAAAATTGTGCTCCACAATCTGAGCTTTCTTTTAAAGAAGGTCTGTTTCTAGCCTTTACAGTTGCAGAGAGAACTTTGGAAATCCAAACGAAGTATAAACCAGTGTAATGTTGTATGTTTGAGTATGCAGACATCCTGAAACAGTAGCTTTGAGGGGCGTGAACTGGCCTATTCACCTCAGTCAGGGCCCTGGGACTCAAGAGTTCCGCAGCCATGGAGATTAGCTCTTTTCCAAGAATTCACCATTTCTCTGCAACTGCCCACCTGACATTTTGTTTTCTGCCTCCCTGCCCTGCTGGGGTGTGCCTGCCAACAGCTGCCTCTTGCTCTTCAACTTTATTTCTGAGAGGGAGGTAATTGGATTACAGTACGTGCCTCAGGCACTGTTCCACTCAAGCAAGCAGTAATGGTGGGGAAGCCAGAGCACCCAGAGGCAGTGTAGGCTGGTGAGCTAGGCAGCTTGAAGAATAGTGCAGCAGCAGAAACCTAGAAATCCAAGGAGACAGGCCAGTTTACAGATGTTGTTCCCCCCATGCCTGCTTTCACTGGTAAACTTGAAGAAGGTTCTGAATTTGGTCTCCTGGACAACATTGTGTGAGCTAAGGCCAGGAGAATGGAGCCAGGCCACATATGGGAAATAACAGTGACGACAACAAAAACAATGATAGATGTAATTTACTCCAATAAGTATTTCCCATGATAAACCTGGTATGGTAGTGACTATGGGTGATTTTTCTGCAAAGGCTGGAAGCAACAGTGATGGGTTGAATAAAGTTACGGGCAAGTGCAGCAGGGGTTTGGACTTGAACCAAAATGGTGAACGATTAATAGAAATGTGAATAACTGGGGGTAGATGGAACAATATTTCTTCATGGAACTCCCCCGTTGGTACTACAAAGAACTAGATAGATCATTTCTGCCTTTTAGGAAGGTTTTGCAGCTCTTTGGTCAATGTACTTGCTTTATATTGCTAAACTGAATATCAGTTTAGAGGGTGAAGAAGGTTAAAAGGAGACCATACATCAACAGTGCTCAGTTAAAAAATTCAAACACAAGTGCTTTTCAGCTTGAACTGAAGAACAGGTTCAGTGTTCAAATGGAATCGACTGATGAAAACAAAGTTATAGATACTCTGTGGGAAAACTTCAGTCTGTGCTATCTAGAAAGTGCAAAGATAGCTCTAGTAACAATGAAATCCAAAGGGGAAGAATGGATTAGCAATGCTACTTGGGCAGCAGTGGAAAAGAAAAGAAATACATGCATGCTAAGATATGTGAGGAGACAAGCAAATAGTGATCCTTGGAGAATTCTGCACTACTGTGTGTCTGCATAATTAATAAGCTGTGCATATTTTTAATTTTTTGTGCAGAAAAAAGCTTCTGCTGAAATGTTGCTGTAGTTCCATCTTTTGCCCACCAGAGGGCGCTGTGGCAATAGAACAAAGCAGCAGCTCCCGGCCAGCTAGGGAAGAGAGAGAGAGAGCCTGCCTTTTTTGCAGCACCTGATAGATCAGGTGGGGAGACAGGGGCTATGGGGAGGCAGTCAGTGTGGGGTGCTGGGGATGGTGGTCAGACAGGGGCTCATTAGGGCTAGTGGGAGAGGACAGACTGGGGCAGGGGCTGAATGCGAGTGGAGGCACCGGGCCACAGAGGGGAGGGACATGCAGGGGCACATGGTGATGGGGGAGGGGATGCAGAGCTACATAGAGACGGAATGTCTAAGTGGGGGCACAGAGACACATGGGGATGGGGGGAATTGGGTGTCTGAGTGGAGGTGGAGGGACACATGAACAGGGGGAACAAGGACACATGGGGTGCAGGAATACATAGGGACAGAGGCAGATGGGCCTGACTGAATGGGAGAGGCTAGGGGTCAGCCAGGGTCTGCTTGGGGGACGCTCCCTAACAATCCCTCCTCCCCTCCCCCCCCCCATAAAATTAATAAAAAATAAAATCCGGTTCCATACTTTTCCCACCCATACTCAACAGCCCTCCAAGTACACACTCAGGCTCCTTCCCAGCAATTTACTTCCCTCTCCCTCAGCTCCTCCATTACCCCTGACTCCCCCTTTGCACTCCTTCTGAGGGGCGTGGGAAGTATGGTTCTATATTGTAGTTTAAATGAATTATTACTCAGAGTTCTGTATTAATATGCCTAGTAAGGAATTTATTTGTCAATAAACATTTCCTAAATCTTTTTTTGCTGTCTGTATTGTTACAGATGTATTTGCTGACAGGTATTTTGAAATAATTGAAACTTGTGTGATTATATTGTGTTATTTTGACAAAATATGCATAAGTTTGCAGAATTTTAAATTATTGTGCATAGAATTTTTTTAAATTTTTTGTTGCAGAATTCCCCCAGGAGTAAAATAGCAAGAATACAGAATTCTAGAAGAGAGACAGAAAGGAGAGCCAGGAGGGATACAGGGCATGTATTTGATAGAAATTATTGAGAGGCTGAAGATACTAGCCAAAGAGGTGACCATATTACCTCGTATAAGACAATCAAACAGCTAGCAGGAATATTTAGCAATATCGGAGGCCCTGTGAAAGATGCAAATAGGTAGACTTTTAGTACAGAGGAACAACAAAGGAAAAGATAGTCACAATATTTTCAGGTTGTTTTAAATAGACCAAGAGCAAGTGAACTACTAGAAATATGTGATAAAGACTCACCACTAGATCTTGATATTGATTTAGGCAATATTAAAATGGAAGATGTTAGAAAAGTCATCGGTGCATTCAAAAATGGGAAAGCAGCTGGAGAAGACAGACAACAATAGTGGAAGAGAGATATTCAGAGCAAGTGATGAAACAACCATCCAGACTTTTATGTTTTTGGCTAGAATATGGAATGAGGAAAAGAACCCAACCCAGGGGAAGAGAGGCCTTAGAGTAAAATTGCCATAGAAGGGTGACCTACCTAATGGGAACATATGGAGAAGAATCACATTACTTTCAGTGCCTGGGAAAAATCACATGCAATATCATCCTTCAGTGTATCAAGAAACAAATAGATCTCCAATTTGCGGAGGAACAATCAGGTTTTAGACCCTTGAGATCATGTACAGACCATATTGTTTTCAGGCATATTATAAAACCAAGTGTTGAGCAGCAAGCACCTCTTAAGATCAATTTTATAGATTTCCAGAATGCCTTTGACAGTGTACACAGAAACAGTGTCTGGAGAATTATGGCATATTATGGAACACCAGCAAAAGTAATTAGAATAATTAGTTATCTTTATGATGGTGCCGAATGTACAGTTAGAGGTGGTAACATTAGCCAATGGTTTGCAGTGACACCTGGAATAAAGCAAGGCTGTTTTTTGTTAATGCTGTTGTTCGCACTGGTCATTGAGTATGTCATGAGGAAATTAACAGAAAGCAAATGAAGAATTTTATAGACAAGTGATAAAGCACAACTGGATTACCTCATTTTGCTGATGATACTGTCCTGCTTAGTTCAACACATTGCTTAATGGATGAGAAGACCCAGCTTTTGGCAGGCATAGCAGAACAGGTTGGTTTGTTTATCAATGGCAAGACTGTGTGTGTGTACACACAATATATATAATAGCTATTAGTGTCCCAAAAGCAACCATCAGGATAGATGGAGAGACACTAGAAGAGGTAAAATGACTGACTTATCTATGGGGTGAGATGTACAATGATGGTGACACAAAGTTATATATCAACAAATCTCTAAAGCAGCAAACAACTTTCATAAACTTGAAAAGATTTGGGAAAGTAGCATAATCGGCGCCAATACAAATTTTTAATACTGGCTTCATGTCTGTTCTCCATATGGAGCAGAGTCATTGAAAGCTACAACAGAGAGAAGATCAACTCAGTCTAAGTAAATGCCTGCAGAAGATCTTCAGAGTACAATGGAAAGAGGTTCTTGCAACGTCAGAATTTCTAAGTAGAGCAAACCAACCTAAAGCATCAAACGTGGTAATAAGATGATGATAGACATATTTAGGACATGCTTTATGGATGCCACTGACATGACTTCCACATCAAGTGATGATTTCGATGCCACTTGGAAGGAGAAAAAAAATGTGATCTAAACAAACCTGCAGAACAATAGAGAGGCCAAATGCATCAGCATGACACTCAGCAGAAGACCAAAATAAATGGTGGAAACTGGTGGATGCCCTATGTACCTGAAAGTGTGGGAGGATAAAGAAAAAAGTATTTTCCAACCGTAAGTCATAATTGTGTGTGTTAGCATGAAGGTGAATGGATGGGGATGAAAGAATGAACAAATATTGCTGCAGGATTTAGAGGTTGTTTCAGTGGAATTTGCTCCCATTGTATCACAGAGTACATGGGGCCTTGGGTATAAGCTATTTTGTTTGAAGGAGTGGCTTTCACAAGCGCCAGCTTTCCAAAGTGCCAGGGAGATACTCAGCCCCTGGCTCTGCCCCAGGCCCCACCCCATTGCCGCATCTTCCTGCTCCGCCCTCTCCCCCAAGCGTGCCGTGTCCTTGTTTCTCCCCCGTCCCTCCCAGCCTCCCTGCATGCTGCGAAAAAGCTGTTTGCAGCAGGTGGGAGATAGGGTGACCAGACAGCAAATGTGAAAAATTGGAATGGGGGTAGGGGGTAATGGAAGCCTATATAAGAAAAAGACCCCAAAATTGGGACTGTCTCTATAAAATTGGGACATCTGATAACCCTAGGGGGAGGAAGGGTGGAGGTGCTGATCTGTGGGGCCCACCAGTGAGTGGGAGGTGTTGTGGGGAGGGTTGAAGGGAGCTGATGGGGAGACTGCCGTTGGGCACTCAGCACCCACCATTTTTTCCAAGTGGGTGCTCCAGCCCCGGAACACCCACAGAGTCAGTGCCTATGGTGGCTTGGTAGGGATTTGGTGCCCTGTTGGTTTTATTCTTGAGGAGATGTGAAAGTGGTATGATGATAAGGAAGGATGGTTCAGTGGTTGACACTAATCTGGGATTTGGGAGGCCTAGGTTCAATTCTCGAGTTGTTGCAGACTCCCTGTGTGACCTTGGGCAAATCAATTGCTCTCTGCCTCTGTTCCCTTTTTGTAAAATGAGGATTATGGTATCTCACATGGGATGTTGGAAGGATAAATATGTTAAAAATTGTGGGGCACTCAGCTACTGTGGTTAAGGGGGCCAAATAAACACCTAAGATAGATGGAGGAGCCTGGGAAAGAATTCAGTGATCTCCATAATGTGAAGGAAATACTGTTAATACAGACTTTTTCTTTGGCATCGCATCCAGTTTCATGTGTAATCTCTAATCCAGTCACTTTAACTTCTGTGATGGGAGGTCTGTGTAAAAGTACTGGATGGTCAGGGAAAAGCTTTTCAGGTATGATCTCCCATTGTCAGGCTGTGTTTGATCCAGGACACAGGTTGCTTGATGAAATAGAAGTGGTAGTTCCCTGGCCTAACATGGAGTTGTTTGAAACCATGGGTACAAGTGGGCATATACAATATTTTAGTTTCACTTTCATGGGTCACATTTTGTCATATTGGGAAAGATTTGTTTTGTTCTATATAATACTTTTTGTTTCCATACTGTTAGATTTTTCTCTCATCTTCCAGATGTGCCCATTATTTAAGGATCAGATAGTTTTCAATGCTACCTCTGCCCTATTTGTTTATGGGGATTCTGCAGGCCCTACAGGGGACACAACTCAGGAAGTGAGTGTATTGGCAGTTGTGCCTTGGTAATTGTGGGGAATCCTTGTCACTTAAATACCAACATCTAGGCACATTAGAAATATGAGACATTGTAGGCATGTGCCTGACTGTAATTAAACATTTCATATTGCCAGCTGCAACGTTATTTGTAACCTTCAGAGCTGCAGGCCCTTCCCTGTGAGAGAAATTGTACTCAAGGGGAAAATCACCCTGGGCAGTTCTTAGGTTTGTTCTGTTTCAGTGACTAGCCTACCCTCCTGGTGCATCTCTGCTTGCCTACATGGGCACACACCCGAAAGCTGAGCACACACATGCCCATATACACACACATCCCTTTCCTCCAGCCCCACACACAGAGCACGCACACTGGCTTCCAGAGTCGCAGCCTCCAAAAGGCTTCTCTGTGTCTCTGAATTGGATATGTCAGCAGGCCAGGCGGGGATGGAAGAGGAGGCGGGACCCTGCTCTGATTAATTACCTTAGGCATTCGGGGGTGGGGCTTCCATCAGCCATCTGGCTGAGATATGGGAGGGAGCTGGGGGGGGGGGGGGGGGGAGGCAGCCAGAGGAAGAGAAAAGAAAGGAAGAAACACTAGAGAAGAAAAGGAGGAAAACGGGCGAAAGGGAAAACCCCACAAGCTCATAAGAGCCACACGAGGGCAGGGTGAAAAGCAAAGAGCCAAGGAGCTTCTACCACATCCGTCTCGAAGGGTTTTTTTTCCTCCCACTTGTCTCTTACTCCGGTTTGGTTTATGGAGAAAAAGAAAATGGTAACTCAGGTAAGGTTCGTGTTCCCTGCTGCTGTCTGCGCTGTTTCACTCTGCAACTCTGAATAGCGGGGAATTGAGAGGCTTCTTGCAGAGCTCTCGCCTGCTGGAAAAAGCAGCATTTAGTGTTCGGAGCCGCAGGACGATTGATCTGCATGGTGTGCGTGCGTGTGTGTGTGTGTGTGTGGCTACTCCTCCACCCCTGCTCCATAGCAGATTCCTGTTTCCTGTGCTGTGCAGCTGCAGCTCAGGAAAGATCCTATGGGGATTTGTCTACCTCTTTGTCTTGATGTTGAGAGGGAGGGAGAGGGACTGCAGAGGTACTGAGGGATTCTCACAGAACTGCCATGAAACCAGGGGCTTCGCTTTCCAGGTTCACAGAAGAATTTGCATGAGTAGGTTACTAGGGGGTTGGACCTCACTCCCTTTCACCTCTCCTATTTTGGCTTGCGAGCTGGAATTTAACTCCTTCACTCAATGGCTGGGGCGTCTTGTGGAGAGCGATTCATTTTTTGGCTCTGTTGGCAGCACAGGCCCCAGCAGATGGGGGTCCTCTGCGTATTTACTGGGCAGGGGATTTGAAGCCCCTTGTTTTTGACAACTAATTGAGCTTTTTAGTGTCCTCTGGAGAGCAGAATGCATGGGGGGCATATATATATCTTCTTTCAAGCAGGCTAAATCTGCATTTTAATGGCTTCTTTCTGACAAGCACAAAGGTAAACATCCCCGTCCCACCATCTCCTCAGGTGGCTCTGCTGGTTATCCTCCAAGCGAGATGGACCCTTCTTTAAGGGATGTGGAAATGGGAATGGGACTGATTACAGTTTAGGAAAGAGAAAGTGCTTGTGTTGAGGGCAATTGACATTTGTGAGGGAATTTACCCAGGGTCTGGAACCATCACCTTTCTCCCACCCTGTGAGGAGATTTAATAGGACAGTGCCCACCTTTTAAGGCTACTACTTATTTTAAGATATTTTGGGCATGGAATCGTCAAGTCACCACTGTAGGGAGAGGGTAAGGAGAGGAGGAGGAGGAAGGAAGTGGCATTGCAGGAGCTGGAATCCTTTACTGTTCGACATTATATAATGCCCTGCAGTGCTGTGCAGATCCAGAAACCTTTGGGGGATATTCCCAAAGGGAGTGGGGGTGGAGGAGAGGTCTAGCAGAGGGAACTTTTAATCAGATCTGGGGTTGGTGAGTGCTGTTCTTCTTTGGAGCTCTGCATTATTTGGAAAACATTCCAATTTCATATACTGTATACACATCCATTCTTAACTTCCCTTAGCTCTAACTGGATACATGTTTGTAATAAATATTGCTGAGACTGTGCCTGTCCCACTACAAGGGGACATTTCATAGATATTTGGCTTAGTATGAGACAGCCACAAGAAGTGGTGATGCCAGTTTTCACCCCTTCATTCTCTCTCGCCTTGAATTGATTGTCAATGGCTAAAAGATAGGAAGGTCTCTGTCTGCTCTAAGGTATTTTCCAGGGCTCCCTGTCCCCAGCCTCCTCTTCTGATGTCATAGTCATCATCTCCATCAGTGTGCCCTTTCATCCAGACTAGGGTTTTCTGTTAGCAGAGGGCTTTTAGTGATTTCCTGAGACTTTCTGTCTCCGTTTAGTTACTGAATGGTCCTAAAACAGTGTTTTAACAGCCAGAGTCCAGTTGTGTGTGGCTGTAGTGTGCCTGTAGAATGTGCAGTTATTATACAGTTGTATGTACATAGCCTGTGTTCCTCTGTGTGTGTGGTTGTGTGGGGAGAGGGGCTACCATGTTTATGTGTATGTGATGTGTCCTTGTTGTGTGTAGTTATGGTGCACATAGTCTATGTCTATATGGTGTGTGGATATGTGCAGTTGTGCATGTGTGTGCCTTTGCCCCCAATTACAAGTGTGCACAGTAAGTGCATGCATATGGCCAGAAAACCTGAGATGGAACGTAGGCATAGAGACATGCAGAAGCTTGGAAGTATGTAGTAAATGTTAAACAGAAAAATTATAAACCTATCAACGGGTTCTGGGGACACCCTAATAAACCAAGTGAGGGAAGTCTAGACTATTGCCTTTCCCAAAGAACCATTAATTCACAGACATGTGGGAGAAGATGTCAAACCCATTAATTACTAGTCTTGGTTGACCTTGAATTACAATGTCTTAAGTGTGTGTAATTTCAAGGATACATTTGCTGGGTGTAAGTTGCATATTTACATTCTGATATGAGAGAAATCCAAATTAAAATAACCAGAAGGGTCTGAAAGCTCAGGCTTCATCTTTCTCTGAGGGTCTCTGAACAACTGACTGGTATCGATTTACTCAAATGTAGGAACACAGTGGGGTAAGTTCATCCATTAAGTACGGCCGTCTTTTAGGGAGACTGCATGGGTTGCTTATAGTCTGGCCCTATATGTTACTTTGCTGCAGGTTTGGGGTGTTATATGGTCTAGAATAATGTGGCATACAGAACAGCATCCTCACCCACGTTGAGTCTCTGGTTCTCTGTGTTCCAGTGACCCTGTTCAAAGCCTGTGGGTGAAAGCCCTGTTTATTCCAGTGGGACTTTGAACCTTTATGTATGAAAAGCAAGTGATTTGTGTTAAGCTTATAGCAGTTAGTGTGTGTGAATATGACAGCACTACACACAAAATCTGCCGCACACCTGCTTTTTGAAACATCTCAAAACAAGGTAGTCTGGTTTGCTGTATTTTAGGGAACAATCTCCCCAATCTCCCTGGAAGGGCGAGAGTGAGATTAGATGCATGAGGGGCCATTTAAAAAGACAAAAATGGGAGGAGATCGGGGCTAGAAGTAGTGATGGGTAGAAACTGGAGATTTTGATATGCTTTTAAAATAGGAAATCAAGATTGCTAATGAGAATTTGAGCTCCAGTTCATTAGCAGAATGTGCCCTGATTCCCTTAATCCTAAATCAGTGAAAATGAGTATAAGCCAGGCCCAGTATGTCATGTGCTAATTGCAGATGAAAGGGAAAGTCTTGGGTGGAGAGGAAAAGATTATATGTTAAAGGGCTTTTCTCTCTGCAGTGCATGGTAAGATTGCTAGTTTCTGTGAAATACAAAGCCCTCCCTTTCTTGGACAGCCCTGTGCCGTGCTGGCATTTTTCTTTGAATCTGTTTCCCATCAGGGCTGAGAGAGGGGGAAAAGTGTTGAACATCTGGGAAAAGAGAAAAGGGGCTGCTGTCCCTTTAAGGAGTTCAGCAAGCCCATGTGGCAGCAGGCAATTCTGGAGTGTATTCCTTTGTAATGAATCACCCGTTCCATTGTTTGCTCCCCCCACCCCCCTCCCCGTAGCTTGGAGGGATGGAGCCTTTCACCTGGGCTGCTGCCTGCTCATGGTTCTTGTTCCTAGGTGGGGGAGGGGATGTTTGCTGTAATTAAAGCCAGACACAAGAGAGCTGCTTTCTTCAAACTGCAGTGCCCCATATTCTCTCTAACATGTCATGGGGTAGGGGGTGGCAGCTCTGCATTTTGTGGCAGTTACAGGCAGTAGCATCTGAGTAGGGTGACCAGATGTCCCAATTTTATAGGGACGGTCCCGATTTTTGGGTCTTTTTCTTATATAGGCTCCTATTATCCCCCACCCCCATCGTGATTTTTCACACTTGCTGTCTGGTCACCCTACATCTGAGGGTCTGGTATTCCTTTTCGTGTGAGTCCTGGATCTCCTTGTAGGATTGCTAGTCTCCATTTTGTGACACCATCAGAACTGACTTCACTCCATTCTCTGCCAGCATGCTCCCTCCCCCTAGCACCCCTCTGAGACTCCAGCTAGGACCGTTTATCTTGGCACGTGCTTGACTCACTATGCTCTGTCCAGGACTCAGAGAGGTGCTGGGGTTTGTGGGTTTGAGATTAATTTATGTTCCTGTTAAAACGGACTAGCAGCGGCCTCATTTTTTCCAGAGATTTTCTTCCCTTCCCCCTTCTATAACGCTTTCCTTTCCAGGCCCGCCCCGCGCCAGTCTGAGAGAGAACCTTCTGCAGCCAGAAGTTGCTCACCCAGTCTCTGCTTTTTTTTGAAAACAAATGCAGAGCTCCTTAAATGGAGATTGTATTTGAATCTGAGCAGCTTTCTGACTCATTAAAGGCCTCTCTCTGTGCCCATCTCATTCCTTTGCCTCAATCTCTCTCCCTATCTTTCTCAACCCACCCTTACAGTAATGACCAGATAAAATGGACCTTTGTCTGCACCCTCGATTGGGATTAGTCATGTGTGATACATTAGGCAGGGTGGAGACAGGAGCCCGGGTAAGGATGGCTATCTTGTACTACCTAAAAATAAACAATGCATTCTATATGAAACTGTCCTCCTTTGTCTGAACTGTCTGTAAGGAAGACTCAATCCCAGGATAACTCTATCTCCTCTTACACTGTGGTGAGATTCTCTCTCTCCCTCTCGAGAGTTATATGCTGCCAAGCCCCTCTTTTCCCCCTTTAAACACTTCTTCTCCCCCTCTTGTATGGTGAATGGCTCTAAATTCTCCCTGTTCCTTCATGAGCACCCCTCCCTAGATGATGTGTGTTTCTCTCCTCTAGCCCACACCCACACCCTATTTGCTGTATGGTGTTTCCATCTCCCCCGGGCAAGCTCTCATCTCTACTGTTCAGTTTGGGGTCCCTTTCACCGTGTGCACAGACTATCTGAAAGCCTTTGTACTTCTCTTCACTCTAGGGCTCACGTTCATGGTTTTCTTTTTATTCTGAAAAGGGTGCCCGTTGAAATTTATGCTGCTTCTGTGCCTGTGGCATTTCCTTGTCTCTTCTCATTTTCCCTTGTCCTCCTAGGACTTTTTTCAAATGCTGCAGACACAATGTTGGCCATGGAGGGATGTGTATGTGTGTGCATGCACACACGTGTGAGTGAGAATAGGAGTCCTACCAGGTCATTTCCCCAACAGAACCTCCCAAGGGTCTTCCCTGGGCCAGGGTCTGACTTGCTGGGTATATGGGCCTTTGGATTGTTTCTTTAGGTATAAGAATATTTTAAGTGTTTATTGCATTTAGAGGAAAAACTTAAAAATCAGTGGGGCCTGTCAGAACCTAGAGAGTGCATTGAAAGACCTATTCTCTGCACCAGCCAGCTGAGGACTTTCAGGCGCATTTGAGCAGAGTGGAAACTGCTCCAGGCACTCACTTAGCAGCCTCAGGATGGCAGATAACTGCATTTAATCATCTCTAAGCAGTGAGTTGATGGAAAAGGGAATTTGATACAGCTGTGCCATTTGCTCAAATCCCGGTCTCAGGAATTAACTGTTTCATTTAGCACATTTCTGCTTTGGAAGACAAAGGTGACTTAGTGGTTGGTGCCCAGGATAACAAATTAGGAGAGTGGGGTTCTTAAGCTCTTGGTGAAACACATTGTCATCAGATTAAAAGTGCTATGTAAATGCAAAGTATTGCTTTTTGTTATTACTTCAAGAAGAGGTCCCAACATGAAAGATCCAAAAGTATTGCTCGTTGGGATGTGGTGAGTTAGCAAGAGCCGTTTGAAGATAAGGACCTTTTGGTGCCTTCTCTGTCATTTGGCCACATGAACAAAACATGAGTTCTTTGTGACGAGTGGGATTTCAGTGAGTTAGTACTAGACATCTACTTACTACAAAGCAGGACTTACTACTGCCAGAGGAAAATTATGAGAGAGCAGAATGTCCTGGCTAACAGACATTTGTGTGAGGATGAACTCCATTTTCAAACTAGCTTTTACAAGTAAAGTGATTGTGCTCATGTGTCAGATTGTGGAGACAATTTCAGTGGGAGATGCATCTGTTCATTTGTGGGGTTGTAGAACAAAGTATACTCTATTCTCTTTTCTTTCTTCTTACCCTAACCATTACCATTTACTAGTTGGCTTCTTAGGCCACAGAATTCAGGTTTCAGTACAGGGAGTAGAAGCAATCAAATGGCCTCCTGGTGGGGCACACAAATGGAAGAAATTTGCTTGTTAAAAAAACTCATAGATTTAAAAGGAATGTAGTCAGGTGCTCTCCCTATTTCTCATGTTTTCTGGAACCTGAAAACAGAAATTTTTCCTTCCCACTAAATCTGTTTTCCGTCTACATTATGTGAAACTGCTCTGGTTTGTTGTTGTAAGGTTATCTATGATCTCTGTGCTGTGCAGATTTTTTTGTTGTTGGCTTGCTAGTGAATACTGGTTTGTGGTTTGTGAGAGCGCGAGTTGCATATATTGTTTCTGTAGGGTTGTTTGCAGACACGAGAGCTACTAATGCTGACTTGTTTTCTTCTAGAAAAAAAAAGCATTGAAACCTTCTTGAAAAATAAATAATTGAATGGACTTTGCAAATAGATGGAAAAGAAACCAGTTAGGATAAATGTTGGGCCTGTTAAGTGACAGTTTGCTTTTTAAAAATGTCTTATTCCTTTTCGCCTTACCAAATTCAGTCTGTTTATGTAATTCGTATATTAATATTGCACTCAGAAAACAATGTTAAAAGAACAACATTAAGGTTGCAAAGTCAAGCACTTAAAAATCAGAACATACCAGAATTAAGGTTGGTTGTGCAAACTTAATTCGGCCCCCTTGTGCAGTATGCATTATGAAACAGTCTTTGGCTACGTGATCTCATACAGTTTTTTCTCCAGAAAAGAGAAGAAGGGTTTTAAAAAAAAAACAACAAAATTCCATCATGTGGCATCACATTGACACAAAAATGGGTCATCTGTGCGGCTGGAATCTTTAGCTCTATCATCCAAACCTCTGCCACTTGAGCTAAGGGAGTAACTGATACTAGTAGTAGGTAGACCAACACTGGAGGGAAGTGAGACACAGGCTTTGCCAGTGGGCTTCATAGCTATTTACTGACAGCACAGGAATGGTGAGACTCAGGAATCTTGGGTTCTGTTCCAGGCTCTGGAGGGGAGGGGGCTCTAGTGGGCGCAGACTCTACTGCTTATTCCCCCAACCATGACAACTTTTGCCTTGTCCCCTCCAACCGGTCCACATTCAAGTCCTGTCTCTGCCCCACCCTTGCTACTAATCCCAGTCCCTGCTGCCCAGCCAGTGCCAGTTCCCCTTCTCTTGACTCCTTCTTCCAATCTCTCTCTCCTCCACCCCACCTCCGGTCACCAGAGGGCTCTATCACCCACCGGCCCACATTCCTCATCCCTACTGCTTTCCAGTTCCAATCTCCTTCTCTGGGTTCCTTGTCCAATTGCAGTATGTCTCCTCTCTTCCCTGGCTCCTAGTCCCAGTGTCCTTGCCTGACTCCCATCTCCAGTCTCTCACTGTGACTCCAGTCCTAGTCTGTTTGCTCAGCCAGTCTCGGTCTTCCCCCGCAACTCTATCTGCCATCCTCTAGTTCCTTGTACCGATCTACTCTCCCTCCCTTGTTCTCCCCCAGCAGATCTGGCTCCTGCCCCCTCTGCACTCTAATCAAGCAGCTTCCTTCTCCACTCTGCCTGTGCCCAGTAGAAGGGTCAAGGAGAACACAGGAAAGACAGTCTCCCCTGCTATCTCTTCAGGTGCTGAGAGCTGGACCCAGACCCAGCATATGGCCTGCAGCAGTGGAGAGCTGCAATTGCAGTGAAGTCCTGCTCTGCTCCAGGCTGGAGCATGCCTATTGCAAATGGAATCTTCAAGGAATTTAGCTGCTAAAATCTAAGGATTCTCAAATCAGCATGTGCAAACTATGACTACCCCCTCACCCCCAAAGGATTATAATTTGGGAAAATTTGGGTGGATGTTCAAAGGATTGGAAAAGGCACATCTCTGACAGAAAGGCCTTCCCCCGCCAAACTGCTCTGCTTCCCAGCATGGGGGTGCTATGTCTCTTCAAAGAAAGGGTCACCAGAATTTTTTAAATTGGGCAGAACAACATGGTTTCCCGTAGCCTTTTTCTCAGCATTAGCTGAACCGTTCACAAAAATTCAGCCTGAAGCAGACACGTAACATGGAAAACTTCAAGCAGTTAGTTTGGCAAAGTTGTAAGTAACTGAAGACGGTCTGATTATGGGAAGTGTTGGGCAACCTTAATAATAGGCAGTAGTACCAGCCCTGCATATAATTGGGCTTGGCAAAATTCAATTTTTATATTTTAAATAATTTTGATGGATAATAGTTTACTTTTAATTGTTTTTTCTATTTTATCTTTCTTCATTTTCAGTTGTGCAAAAATATGTGTGTTAAGCATTTCCCCAAGTTTATCCATGCAAATTTTCACAGTTGTGGGAAATTATGGGGGGGGAGGGGGTGGTCAGGCAGGGGGATATCAAACAAATTATTTAATGACAGTAGGGATGGATTCAAAAGGTTAAAGCTTTATAACTGTTAAAACACAAATTATCAACATCACACATCAAAATAAACACAAATATCCTTAAAGAAAACTCTTAAGTTCTCAAGCAGATTTTTCTTACTTTGCTTATTTGTAAATTTTGTTTATTGATGGAAATATATTTTCATTGGTTTGTGTGTACAGGGAAATTGGCATTTATCAACATTTAGCAATACAAATCTAATGTTTTCAAGACAACCTTTAATTACTTTTACCTCAAATACCGTAGAACCTCAGAGTTACAAACACCTCAGAAATGGAGGTTGTAACTCTGAACAAAACATTATGGTTGTTCTTTATAAAGTTTACATCTAAACATTGACTTAATACAGCTTTGAAACTTTACTATGCTGAAGAAAAATGCTGCTTTCCCTTAATTTTTTTAGTAGTTCATGTTTAACACAGTACTGTACTGTATTTGTTTGATTGTGTACTTCTGGTTCTAAATGAGGCGTGTAGTTTACTGGTCAGTTTTAACTCTGAGGTCCTGCTGTAGTCCCAAAGTACTGTATATAGCCTGTACATGTCTCTCACAATTTACGCGCATTTAACATGCGCGATTTCAGCTTTACGCTGAAAGGCCTGGAGTCTCGGAGGGGGCGTGACCTCAAGATTTAAAGGTCCTGGGGCACCAGCTGTGGCTGGGAGTCCCAGGGCCTTTAAATTACTCAGGGGGCTCCCAGCTGCAGAGGTGGCTGGTAGCTCCTGGGGCGAATTAAAGGGCCTGAGGCTCCAGCCACCGTGGAGCTTCGGGCCCTTTAAATGCCCCCCCCGTCCCGCCACCGGAGCTGTGGATGGGATTTAAAGGGCTCCTCCGGGCTCTCCGCCATGGTAAGAAGCCTGGTGGAGCCCTTTAAATGCCCCCTCCCCCTGTCCTGCTGGCCAGAGCTGCGGGCGGGATTTAAAGGGCTTGGGGTTCTGACTATACGCAGTTTTCGTTTTACGCGATAACTGCGGAACAGAACCCCCGCCTAAGATGCGACAAACCTGTAAAGTACAATCCAGTTATCTGAGGGTGCAAGGAGACACTACGACTTCAGGGTAATTGAGATGGCAGCCTAGCTAGTAACCTTTAAGGACTACAGTTAGGTTGAGGAACCCTGAGTGCAGTTAAAGCCTGAGTGCTGTTAGAGCCATCCTACTTCATTATGGTTCATAGATTTTGAAGTTCTGGTCCTGCAGACTTTAGGAATTGTGCATGGTGAGGCCCTGGTCCCATGAAGTTTCCAAATTTTGGAGAGCAAATCTGACTTCCAGATAACTGTTTGTTTTTGATTGATCAAGTTTTAGACATCAAAGTTTGGCTTAAGCAGTACATACAATACCACTCAGATTCACCTTCCAGTTTTTTGTCTTCTCCTTGTATAAAAGCCTATCTCACCCTCCAATCCCTAAGTTGTAGCTAGGCTTAAAATGTTTACAAGAAGTGTGAGAGGCTCACCTAAACATGGATTTAAGATTATTTTTTGGGGTTTTTTTGGACAGCATCAATCCTCTATAGTGCACATATCCTTAAAAACTTATATTGTCTTTAATTTGTTTTGTTGTCCTCCTCTGGATCTTTTCTTGTTTTTGTTTTATCCTATGTAACACTTGAAGTGAGGTGACCAAATCAGAACATGCTATTCAAAGTGAGCACAGTTAAGAAGAGTGGGAAAGGCATTTGTTTTTCAACCAGTCCCCTTTTTGAGAAAGATATGTCTCTGTAGCGCTAATTGGAAAGTATAGTACAGACAGGAACAAAAGTCAGACATTTGAATAGGCTGAATTTGATATCTATGGTTTCCTATAAGGAACTTCTTCCAGACTGACTAGATTGGACAGTAGGAGAGGGGAAGATGGCTCTTGAGGGATCCAGGAACTTGTTGACTTCCTGTGAACTGGTGAGATTTTGTGGAATGTTAGCTTTGTGTGGTGTTCAGCTGTTTGTATTTAATTCACAGTATGTTGGTGTAAGTTTTCCTAATTTTTCTTTCTGTGTGTCTTTAAACACCATCTTTCGCCTTGCTGTATTTACCAAATGCAACTTTGTGAGGCTCATTTTCTGCTAAGCTGAAGCCCCTCATTGTCATTGTGACAGTGTAGAGGGACAGAACTTTACTCTGGGGAATTTTCTCCGTGTAAAGGGGCTACACGAGTGTAGCCCCTGGAGTAGAGGACAGGGAGGAAAGAGGTCTGATCAGAGTTGAGAAGTGGGCATGGTGGGAAGCACACTGCGCTTTGGCTGTTCTCTGCTTCCCATGTAGATTAACCAACTTTCTAACGGCACAGAACTGAACACTTTAACCTCGCCCCTTCCCTGAGGCCCCTCCCCCTCCCACTACATTCCCCCTCCATCGGTGGATTGCTCTCCCCACCCTCACTCACTTTCACTGAGCTGGGACAGGGGGTTGGGGTGCAGGAGTGGGTGAGGACTCTAACGGGGGGGTGGGGGCTCTGGGGTGGGGCCAGAAATGAGGGGTTCAGGGTGCGGGAGGGGGCTCCGGGTTTGGAGGGGGCTGAGGCCTGAGATGGGGTTTGGCGCTCCGGGTTGGGGTGCAGGTTTACCTCTGGCGGTTCCTGGTTAGTGGCGCAGCAGGGCTAAGGCAAGCTCCCTGCCTATCTTGCCTCCGTGCTGCGCCGCGGAAGCAGCCAGAAGGTCCAGCTCCTAGGCGGGGGATCAGGGGGAGTGGTGCCTGCAGGTAAAAGCAGCGCAGGGAGCCTCCTGCCCCCCCCCACCCCCCCCAGGAGCTGGACCTGCTGGCCACTTCCGAGGCGCAGCGCAGTGCCAGGACAGGTAGGGACTAGCCTGCCTTGGACCCTCAGCACCATTGACCAGACTTTTAATGGCCAGGTCGGCAGTGATGACTGGAGCAGCCAGGGTGCCTTTTCGACTGGGTGTTCTGGTCAAAAACTGGACACCTGGCAACCCTATTCCCATGAGTTTTAAGTTAGAGCAGCAGTAAAGATACCCTCATATCAGGGCCCAGTCAATTACCCAAATGGCTCAAGAATATCATGAATGCAAAGGTAGTTTAAAGCTATTTTTTGATCCCATGTCCTGCCCAATATTCCATGTGTCACTCTGCTGAGAATTGAGTCCTGTCTGTGGAAGAGGTTAGATCCCCGTTTTCTCTAGTAACCCCAGAACTTCCAAGATATTTCAGGTTGATGTGCCATAAATGTTGAGAGGCCAGGATTACCCAATAGTAAGCATATTAGACAAATGCAGACAAAACTACAGAGGCCTTAGGCATTCTGAAGGCCTGGTTTTACCAAATTAAGCTAAATCTAAATAAATGAGGTTTAAATTGAATTGAGTGCCCACAGTGTATTTTAAAATATCAGTTTAAAATTGTAGCTTTAGGCGAAGTGGTGCAACTTTGAAAATAGACCAGACGTAAGACTCATCCTTAAGAAACCATCCAGCTCTGGGAGGTAAGAGAGAGGTGGGCAGTATAGCAACATCACTTAGGCTACATCTACACTACAGCCGGGAGATGCTTGGAGATCGATCCACCGGCAGTCAGTTTAGCGGGTCTAGTGAAGACCCACCAAATCAATAGCAGATTGCTTTCCAGTTGACCCCTGTACTCTAACCCCGATGAGAAGACTAAGGTAAGTCGACGGGAGGGAAGATATAAAAGCATGGGATGACCTAATACATTGCTATCTTAAGTGTATTTGGAGAATCACACATACAAATTAATGTTAATATTTAATTCCTGGATTGAAAGTAGATCGTCCACAAGCAGGGTGGACTGATTTAAATAATCAATTTTAGTCTTGTTTTACATTTATACTTTTTAATTATTTTCCTAAGTAGAGGTTGATTTCTCATTACTTGATAACCATTAAAACATGTTGATTTGCAATTAAATATAGTCTTTACAGCAAAATTGGGTACCACTTTTTGCTAACCAGGAGGATCTACTGTATCTAGTGATGCACATTTATTTAATCAGCAATATGGCTTACTGTACATTTATTCAGATTCTGAATTTTTACACGTTTATTATGTTAGAAAATTATGAATGTTGCATTTCTTATTTAGATTAATTTTTAGTCATTTGTATCGCATTTTATTTGGATTGAAATTGGAATTCAATTAAAATCCACAAAAACAGCATTTTAAAATGTTTTTTATTACTTAAATGAAAGTACCTTAAATGCACTGAATACATAAAGAAAAAAAGTTTATCAACCCATGTTTTGCTTTTAAAATTAATTGATTATTTTAAAAAAAGGATTCGGCCATGATTAGGGCTCCTAGGTGCTACAATAATACAAAACAACAATAATAATAATTATAATCTGTAGTAATGAACAAAATAGATTGTTTCTGGTCATCAGGTCCTTTAAGATTTTAGAACTAATAGATCTCATTCTCTTGCACCTCATTTTTATTCATAGGCTGAAAGAGGAAAACAAGCTTTCCTTCTTTTTCCACTGCCAATGAGTTCTTAACTTGGAATAAACTATGCATTGAACTGAACTAGCTGAATAAACTGAAATGAAGAAAATATTCTCTTTGTACTTGCAGAAAAGCCTATTGCTGTCAAATACAGGTTTTAGCACTTCAGCAAATTGTGGTTCCAGTTGTGTAGCCAGTGACTTCCACCAATTATGGTTTGACTTTCGTTAAAACTTTGTCAGCAAATGTATACATTCAGCTTAATAGTATCTTTAATTAAATGATTGTAATAGATGATAATAAGTTTAGACCTTACCATAGGTTGTCATAATTTCAAACTTAATTTAAAATAGATTTCTATTTCAAAAGAACAAAGGATTTAATTTAAATTGTTTTTAACTTAAAAAAAATGACCACAAGTACAGACCTTCTTGTAAGCCTCTTCTTCTTGTAAGCCCGCTGTTCTACATCAGCCTCTGGAAAGGACTGGAATAGAAAGGGTGTGGCAGGTTAGACTAAGGTCTTCTGGCGGAGCTGTACTGTTAACAGTCTGTGGCCATTTTAGAAGTATTAAAATTCAGTAAACTCATCCCACAATTTTGGGGAAAGAAAGCAACGCTTAGTTCCTCAAAAGTGCCACCAGTCTGGATGCATGGAGTTGGAAGGAACTACACACAATAGAAAATGGATTTTGCAGGGCTAATGCAATCTTGTTCTAACACCTGGCCAGAATCCCTTCCAGCAAAGAGAAGCAGTCTAGCCCAAATTCCTTTATTCTAGAAAAAATATGTTAAAACAAACTGCCCAGGGCTCTGTACTGTAGAAGGTTTCTGGAGTTTGACAATGATAAAGTGTGTCTTGTGAGCTGTGCTGGCCCATCTGGAGGAGGCTTGTATGGAACCCATCCAGCAATCTGGGGCTTCTGCTTCCAAAGCAATGAATGTGTTCAGTTGGAAAGTGACATCTGGTTCAAAGGAACATGTCTGTAGGATGGAGTAAACCATCTTTTTCTGTGTTCTGTATGGGACTTTCAGTGAGTGGAGAGTAGATGGCATTTTCCAGCGTCCCCGCTATATGTCAGAAAAATTTTGGTGCTAGCACTGAGACAGTCTCACTTTTCCTTCCCTTTGTGCTTCTGGCTCCTTTAACATTCTGTTCCTCCTAGAATACTTAGAATTAGTATCTTGAACACCTGTGCACATACACTACAGCGCCTCTGCTCGCCTTTCCTGTCTTCCATTAGTGTTTAATTTGCTTTTTCATATCCCATCTTTCAAGCAGAAGGTCAAATCTTCTTGTTCAAGATGCTCATGACAGGTTCTGCTGCAATCATGTGGCGTGTGGGATGAATTGGTAGTGAAATTAGTATACTCTGTGAGGAATGTTACCAGTATTGCCTGCAGCATGACCTTCCTGCCGCTAGGGCTGCAGTTATCCAAAATTAAAGTTTGTCATCCACTTATCTCCATTAATTGGAAATAAATCTATCCTTAGAACATACAGAATAAAAATTTGTTTTCTTTCTTTATTGTATTTCTCCTTTTCCATTTGGTAAATGTTTAACTTCTAATTTGTTTTCTGTCACCCTGGATCAGATTACTATGACCCTACCCCCACCCCCGCCTTTTTTGTGCACTAGCTTACGTATGCACAGTTCCAGGAATAGTATTAAACTACTACCTAGCAAGCAGAGGGACCTGTCGCTAGTTAGGATGTACCCTGCAAAATGGTGGCAACTACTTTAAATTTCTTGATGGAGGGGCAGATTTTTTTCTTAATAATGGACTCATGATCCCCACTGAACCTCTGTAAGCCTCCTTTTATATCTGAGTGTTCACAAGGCCTATTAGGAGACTGAAAGGTGCAAGGCATTCTTCTTTGTCAGATCAGGTGTTTGATTTCTAATGGGGTTCCCCAGATCCTTTTTCACCTTGCTTAGTGAGGGGTCTGTCAATACTAAAGGTGACTGTAGTGAGAGATGAGAGTGGGAATGTAAAATCCCAGCTCTCAGCAAGGGTAAAATAAATTGCTGCTGCCCTTGGAACCACTTTGCTACGGTCCTTACAATGTTGATGTAAACGGGATTTCTTCCCTTGCCCCCTGGCCATAGTCTGGAGTAGAGCCTGCTGCTAACCCTTCTGGAGCCTCTGTTCTGCAGGGACAGAGGAGTCAGAAAGTGATCGATCTAACAATTCAATACACAGTTTCACTTCCCTGAAATTCTATCTGGGGAGAGAGGTTTTACCATTTGATGGCTCAATATTTCATGTGGGAGCCAATTCCTGCCATGTAACAGGAGGGAAGTAGAGGGTGTTCCGTTAATATGGAACTGGCCATCCAGAGCAGACTGAGTAGCGTTCAGACACTTGGATGGTCAAGAAAAAAGAGCACTAATGGCATATTGTAAACCCCCACTTGCATTAGAAGGGTCTCTCTGAGATATAAGTCCCCTTGCATGTGGAAACTTAGACCTTTCATTTTCTGTTGATGCTGATTTTTTTGATAAGATTAGACTTCCAGAGGGATAGCTTCAAGTTGCACCTTCTCTTTGGTTCTTGTGCTCCAGGAAGCAAAGACCAAGACCCTACACTTCGTTCTTCTCTCCCCCAGGATCAACTATCGTGGCATTTAGGAAAAAACACTAAATAGGGGGAAAAACAAGGAATAGGAAACGGAATTTATCCTTTAGATTTCAGAAACTTGTCAGGCCAGTATTACCAGCCGGAACTCTGTTCCTGTGTCAGTGTGACTGGTAACATTGAATTCTTCAGTGTACCTGAAAATACTTTTGAGGACAGAAAGATGGATTTCTCCAGTAAGACTGGGGTATCCCCTTTGATTTGATCAGCAGGACACTAATCAAATCTGTGCTTGTGCAGAGTGGGTATGGGGATGATATAGGGGAAGGATATGACCATCCTGTTGCAAGGCAATTGGTCGAGTAAATTTCTGTCATTAGTGTTGTCATTAGATGGTGCAAAGAACTGCTCACTCCACTAGCTTTCAAATTCCCTCTTCCTAAAATCCCATATGAAAGCATTGTTTCTTTTCTCCCTTTACCCTCTAACAGAGGGCAGGGGCCTACACGCCACCCCTTTTTGTTCTAGCTTTAGTCTGCAGTCATGATGGCTGTACTTTAGATCATTTGGAGATGGGAATCATACTGCTTTTTTTGAACTTTTTATTTATTAAATAACATTTAACATTATTAAATAACATTCAGGCCGGCCTTGGGAAAGAGGGTTTGTTTTAATGTAACTGCTGTTCCGCTGATTTCCTTTCACGCAATGTAAGGCTAAATGGCATCCTGAATGGCTTTTCCTAAAATTGTACATCTGTTTAGAATTTTAAATTGGATCTTTCATGACCTGGAAAGAACTGGTGGTGGTGGTATGACTCTCTTCGTAAGCAGACTATGAATTCCACATCCTCTCCCTGTAATCTAAGCATATCAAAGTCAGTGATAATGTAAATGCCAGGTATGCCCCATCCCCAAAATATACCTTCTGCTCTCAGCATTCTCAGAGGAGCTTTAGGTTATCCATCTTGAATTTTAGAAGCAACCAGCGTTTTCTGGGAAACCTATCAGGCCCAAGGCTGATATCCGACTCCGTGAATATGGCCCTCAACTGGAGTTCCATACGTGTTTGCTTCAGAATCTATTGAGGATTGTAGCCTCCAATACAGGATGAACTTGGTCTCCAAGGAACCAAACCCTGGAAGTATAATCAAGGCCTTGGACAGGAGCAGACTTTTAGTTCTGAAAATTAAAAGCCATTACATGAAGGAGGTATGCAGAAGATGAACTGATTAAACAAATGTATTTTCTGTAGTGTTCTAAAATTTGTGTTTTATCCATTCTCATTCATGTTTCGTATTTTATTAGCAATTGTAAAGTTCTGTGCAACTGTTACATCCCACAGAGAGCTAAGAGCAGGGAGAGGAGTTGCTAGCAATAGAAAAAGCACCAGAGTAAATTCAACAACTAAGGAGAGGAGTTGTAGCTGAACCTGACTGATCTGGCGCTGAGCTTGGCCCTCAACATGTCTTACTGTTTCAGGATGTCCTGTGGAAGAGTAAAGTCTAGGAAAGCTTTGAGGGGACTTAACACAATTTATCTCCCCCAGAACAAGATAATATCACCTAAAAGTTTGCATCTCCCCAGAAGCTGGTGATTGTTTTGAGGTCCCATCCACCTGGGATGTGGGACACACATCTCTTTCCTCTTTCTGGTGGTTTTTGCTGTTTGGAAAGTAACTGAAGCTGTGCTCATTAATCTTTGAGGTTCTCAGGTGCCTAGTGGAAGCTTCAGGAAGGAGGGGGAACAGGACAAGGAGTGGCCATGGCCCTGCAGTATTTATGTCTTCTCTTTTATCCTAATAGACTTCTCATCAGGATGAATGTGTTCTGAAATATTTATTGCCCTGTTTAAATATTCATTGCTGCAAAGGCAGTGCAGCATCATGGCAGCACTGGTGTCTTAGGAGACGAGTAGGCTACAGTGCTCCTTGGCAGTTCCTTTCAGTAATATGATAAACATGGAATAAATATAAGGCATTCTCCCACTGCAAGATTCATACTAGCATTCGGGCTTACATCTTGGTGTTTCTTCTGAGTACCAGAGTCTTGCATTTGTTCTTAGGTGCATATCCTAGAGTGTTTCTCTCTTGGCTGCAAGATGTTCATTCTTACTCCCAGGCTTATATCCTAGGGTGTGTTGCCTTGTTTAGCCTGGCATTTATGTGTAGGACCCATTGGCAGAAAGGGTTTGAGTTTGATGTGGTGCAGCCTTTTGTATTTCTTGTATGGTGGCAGACTAATGGAAGGAACAAAAATTTAATCTACTCACCCTTTAGTACACTGCTGTGGGTGGCAGAGATCTGTTGGGATTCACTGAGGTGCAATCTTTGGGAGTTGCACAACCTTTTAGAGGAGTCTGTAGATACTCACAGAAGGCCTTACATCAGTTTAGCTTACGCAAGGATTTAAACCAGTTAAAAGTTTGTCTGCATATTAGGAGATTGCACTAGTTTAAGAAGACCTTTTTTTAAATTGGTCTTGTTAAACTGGTGCACTTTTCTAGTATAGACAAGACCTTAGGGGCGTGGGGATAGGGATGAGCATCTTGCCTTTGGAAAGTTTGGGGGGCTGTTCCATCTGAAGGCATCAAGGCCTATGTTTACTGAGACCTCGCTGAGAGAATGGAAGTGTAGAGAAGATGTCATTAGGTGGGCTGCACCTCTGAGCAATGTCTGTGGGTGATATAGGGCAGAATTTGGTGCAGGCTTGTGGGTTACAAACTGGTGTATGATAAACTGAGGTTTCTCCTCCCCCCGGTCTACGAAGAGGTTTAGCAATAAGATAGAAATTTCTTACAGGTGTGTATGACATTCAAAGAGGTTTAAGACCAGAAGGGACCGTTAGATCATCTAGTCTGATCTCCTATATATTACAAGCCATTAAATTTCACCTAGTTAGCCCTGTATTGAGCCTAGTACAGGAATCGGCAACCTTTCAGAAGCGATTTGCTGAATCTTCATTTATTCACTCCAATTTAAGGTTTCACGTGCCAGTAATACATTTTAATGTTTTTAGAAGGTCTCTTTCTATAAGTCTATAATATATAACTAAACTATTGTTGTATGTAAAGTAAATAAGGCTTTTAAAATGTTTTAAAAGCTTCATTTAAAATTAAATTAAAATGAAGAGCCCCCCAGATCGGTGGCCAGGACCTGGGCAGTGTGAGGTGCCCCTGAAAATCAGCTCGCGTGCCACCTTCGGCACCCGTGCCGTAGGTTGCCTACCGCTGGCCTAGTAACTTGTATCTGTCTGAAGCATAGTTTATGTTTAACTAAAGCTTGTGTTCTAGAAAGGCATCAACTCTTGAGCTGAAGACCTCAAGAGGTGAAGAATCTACCATTTACCTTAGTAGCTTGAGGCAGTGATTAATCTCCCTCATTGTTAAAAATTTGTGCCTAATTTCTAATTTGAATTTGTCTGGCCTCAGCTTTCAGCCATTGATTCTTTTTATGCCTTTCTCTGCTAGATTAAAGAATCTTTTAATACGTGGTATTGTCTCCCCATGAAGGAACTTATACACTGTAATCAAATCACCTCTCAATCTTTTTGATAAATTAAATAGATTGAGCTCTTGAGGTTTCTCACTGTATAGCACTTTCTCTGGCTCCCAAATCATTTGTGTGGCTCTTTTCTGTAACCCCTCCAGTTTTTCAGCATCCTTTTAAAAACTGTGCTTGGTATTCCAGTATCAGTCTCACCAATGCTGTATAAAGAGGTAAAATCATCTCACTGCTTCCCTGATTGCACATCCAAGGATCACATTCGCCCTTTTTGCCTCAGTATTGCACTGAGAGCTTATGTTGAGTTGCTTTTTCACTATGAGCCCTACATCCTTTATAGTCTGTGCTTTCCAGAATACAGAATGAAACCTTCCTTTAGGATGGAAATCTGGTCTTGGAACAAATGAATAACAGAAGGCAAGAGGAAGCTAGATTAGCTAGAGGAGCCAATGTGGGAGCCAATCTGGATTCCCGAGCTGCCAAACTCCTTAAAAATAACATGCTAAGTCAATCACAGATCTCCATCGCTGCTTCTCTCCTCCATCCACACCCCCATGGCAGATTGTTACAGTATTGTTGCTTTGCTATTGAGTCCTGGCATTTAAGACACAGAGGAGAGTCTGGTTTGCCTTGGCTAGGATTGTGTGCATCTGATCCAGTCTGGTTGCTGTTGAATTCTCTCCATGTGCAGGACTAATTCATATGGACCCGTGGTATGTGTAGTCTGCAGTGAAAGTGGTATGAGGCTGACAACTTTAGCTGCTCATATAATGAAGAATCTCAAGAGGAGTTGTGCTTTATGTATAAATACTCTGTATGCATTCCCCCACTTCTCATCTCCATAGTCGTGTCTGTACATACAGCTCCCCACTGTGTTTTCTGCCAGCTCTGCAGTTCCTTCCAAGGCATTCAAAACCCTACCAATTGATTCCAGATGTTTTTCCCTTTCCCAGCATTCCCTTCTTTCCCCTCCCACTCCCCATCCATCTGGCAGCTGAGTCAGCACTGCTGCTCTGTCCTTGCTTTTCATTCTGAGGTGCTGGATTTGGGGAAAGGAGGTGCAGGCAAGGGGGCAGATTTTGCTAGCCACTGGGACAGGGAAGTCAGAGTGGATTTTGTTACGGAAGTGAAATTAGACGTTTGATGGGGCTCTGACATAGTCCTTAAGGTTTATGTCCATCCTTCTACCATCAAAATCACAATGTAGGCAGTTACTTTGCACAGTTCAGTACCAGCCTACTTTCCTCTTTCAGCTGGGGAGAAAAAGACAAGGAAGCCTGGCTTCTGGTTGCAAAGGGATCGCCACAATTTCTTTCCAGAGAAGCACTAGTTTGAGAGAGCTGCATGAGATTCCCACTGCAGGCAGACACATGCAATAGGCAAGGCTTTGAAAAATCCACTTGCCTACAAATGAGTAGAAATTTTTCTGAGTGAGGGGCATCAGCTTCTCTAGGATTTAAACTGTAAAAAACAAAAAACAAAAAAAAAAACACCTCTAGTTTTTACTGTGATGCCTTCCTAAATCTGCAGAGCTAGCTCCAGTGTCAGTTTTGGGAAATCTGGTTACTACTGCTGTGAAGTAGCTGGGATGGAGTGCCCCGTCACTGCTTGTAGGAATATGGTGCTCTGTGGAGGGTTGTCATCCTTCCTGCCCTTTGGAGTAGAGGCATCTGGAATGGATGGCACTGCTTAGAGCAGGAGACCCAGTTTGTGTGGATGGTGGCCCCTGCCAGCACTATCATGTCATTCCACCAAAGAGTTTTGCTTTCCCCACTCCATTCCCACATTCAGAAAACTTTGTTTTCTGGTGTGATATTGAGGAAACAGTGGATTGAGCGCCAGGAATTCAGTCTGAAAGCCACTGTTGGCATGCCCTGTAGCTGGCTCTCTAGTATTGGGCTCATGTATGGGAACCCCTTATCCTGAGTCTACTGCTCCCTTATGTTGGGTGATTTAGGTTCTGATCCAGAAGGGAAGCCTCCGTTTCCAACCATCCCAGCAGAGGACTCTGCTTCTGTTTGGAGACCCTTCTACCATTGCAGCAGAGGTCTCTGTGAGTCAACATAAAATTAATGGAGACCACTAACCAGCATTAATTTATTTCTGGGGTGAGCCAATGATGGTAGATTTTGTAGGTGAGGCAGTTGATGCAGAATTCAGCAGCAGTAGATCCAGAGTTTTGGAGTCTAGCAATAGAGGGTACCAATCCACTGGGAGATTGGGCAGAAGGTGATATGGCTCAGAACACAGGTGTATTTTCAGCAGGGCCGGCTCTGGCTCTTTTGCCACCCCAAGCAACAAAAACAAAACAAAACAAAAACCTGCGGGGTGGCCGGAGCAGCAAGGGAGTGGGGCAGGGAAAACAAACCTGCTGTCCGGTTGGAGCTGCGAGTGGGGGTGGAGAACAAACTTGCGGGGCAGCCGGAGCGGCGAAGGGGCGGAAAAAAACAACCTGCTGGAATGCCACCCCTTGGAATCTGCCGCCCCAAGCATGAGCTTGCTCGACTGGTGCCTGGAGCCGGCCCTGATTTTCAGCCTGGTAATTAGGCTTAGTTCTTGGCTAGTAAGTACTAAATATACATATCTATTTTTCAAATCTTAGCTATATCCACTAGGAAGTCTCTCCACAGGTACTGAGATCCTTTTGATTAAGTCGTTATCTATTTCAGCACAGAGAGCTTGAATTGTGCACAGGACTAGAGTGAAGGTTGACTAGCGTTGGGAGCAATGACGGTCAGGGTGCTTGAAAGTAAAGATCTCTCTCTCTTCCTTTCCCACAGCAGAGGGGTTTGGCTTCCTTCTATATGGTGTGTTTAAAAAGAAGTTGAGGGGGTAAATTTCATATCTCAAATTTCTTTTGCCTGTCTCCATTAGAATTTTTCAGACCTATGATTCTCACGGTGTTCTGAAAAACCAATGCTAGAACCAGTGGATTCTGTCGGCTAGACAAGGCTCAGATGAGTTCAATTCACCATTAGATGATAGTGATAAAAATGCTTGAATACATAGGAGACTTCTGTGAACTATAGCTTCCATGAGTGCTCTCATGAATGGAACTGGACCTGCTGTGAATTACAGGTCTGAAAAATTCAAGTGTAAACAAAGCTGCTGTGATGGGGAGAATAAGTGTCTGAGCCTTCAGACAAAAGAATCCATAATACCATGGTGGTAGTAATACCTACCTGTTGCACACTGCTTTACAAAGGAGATCAGTATATCCCCATTTTACATATGGGAAACTGAGGCACAGAGGTGAAGTGACTTGCCCAAGATTACCCAGCAGTTCAGTGGGAGAGCCAAGAATAGAACCCACATCTCCTGAGTACTAGTTCAGTGCTCTGTCCTGTGTCCTTTTATCCAATGCAGTTTAGTGCTCATGAAAGGTGCTAGTGCAGGGGTAGGCAACCTATGGCACGGGTGCCGAAGGCAGCACGTGAGCTGATTTTCAGTGGCACTCGCACTGCCCGGGCCCTGGCCACTGGTCCTGGGGGCTCTGCATTTGATTTAATTTTAAATGAAGCTTCTTAAACATTTTAAAAATCTTATTTACTTTACATACAACAATAGTTTAGTTATATATTACAGACTTATAGAAAGAGCACTTCTAAGAACATTAAAATGTGTTATTGGCATGCGAAACCTTAAATCAGAGTGAATAAATGACGACTCAGCACAGCACTTCTGAAAGGTTGCCGACCCCTGTGCTGAAGACCTCTGTTTATGGAACAGATATGATAGCAGTGCAAGCTTTCCATACCCTCCATCTAACTCT
Organism: Chelonoidis abingdonii; assembly: GCF_003597395.2. NCBI lineage: Eukaryota > Metazoa > Chordata > Testudines > Testudinidae > Chelonoidis > Chelonoidis abingdonii. Next base: position 101,349,044 of record NC_133769.1, read on the forward strand.
CGATGGTGTTCGGTCTCCAGGTTTTATTCAGTCCTTGCCGTGTGCTGGCAGTGTTAGCAAGGAAGCAGTTGTGGTTGCATTTTTGTGTTGTGAATACCAGCCATCTAAAAACAGAACTGAAAGTTAATTTTGGTAACACCTGTATACGTTGTCATTCCAACAGAGTTATTAAACGCTGATTTCAGGCCCATTGCATGACCCCATCCCTTTGCACTTACCCCACTGAATAGCTGTTGGATAGAAATAGATTTTGATCACTTCCATCAAGAACTATTTGGAAATAGACAAAAGGCTTTGTATGTCATCAGTCCCCTTAACCCATCCAGTTTCCCCAATATGGGGCTGTGGTATGTATGTCAAATTCCACTCTTCAGGGCAACTGGGATACAAGGCTGACTCCAGATGGGGCTGGAATTGTGCTCTCAGTATGTACATGTAAACGGTCAATACAATTCTTGACTTTGAATACTATATTAGTGAGATATTTGAAAGGCCTCTCTTTGGAGTTTCAAATGTTGGTAGGTGTTGGTGCTTGAATTACCTTTTTCCATCATGGCATCTGAAACCTACTCAGAAGAGACTTCTATTTCTCTGTGAAGTACTGAAGGCTGGAGTCTCCTGTCCAAAGCAGTTTCATCAGTTTGTCTTATGGGTTTCTTGAGAACAGTGGTAGAGCTACATAAGAACTTCCTTCCTACCTGTATATACAGAGACAAGTTCCGATTTCTGCTCACTGTCTCATTTCCCAGTTGGCCACCAAGCTGCTTTCTGGATCTGGGAGATCGACAGTGTTTGAGCAATACTGTGACACCTTGGATTTTGAGTGGTAGGGCTGCAGGCAGCCATGGGATTTTTTTGTTTGTTTGTTAGTTCCTGTCATTTCCCCAGAGAAGAGGAGAAGGAAACAGGACACAGTCCCCAGAAAGGAAAAGCGCCTGCTCCTGAGCTGATATGATGGATGTTTGAGAACTTATCCTGGGGAGAAGAGAGATACATAATTCAGGCTAGATCTCCTGCCCTGTTGTTTTATCAGATACCAGAGTCCTAAATATAAAAACACTGCTAAAGAAGGCATTCTTTCACAATTATCATGACAGTGTTCTTGTTCAGGTGCAAAATACTTCTGTCAGTGAGGATGATGGAAAAGTGAATTTTTGTTTTCCTTACCCATCCCAAAGAATTGCTCATCTGAGGCAAATAGGAGAGTAGAATATTGCAAGACTGAAATAATATGTGAGAACATGCAAGTGATTCTTTCTGCTTCTTTTCCTTGACATCTCTGTTCTTGTGAGCTTCCCTGAACCCTGAAGTCCAGGCAAAAATTCTAAGGCTTATGTTTCTATTATGATTGGGTTTGAATAGTACAGTATTTATAAGATGATACATTGCACTTGAAATGTGAATCCTTGTTTTACATATCTGGGCGTAGGAAGCAGTGGTAAGTCTTCTCTGTATACAGATTTGCATTAGATTAACTAAAGGTGTGTTTTTAAACAGATTTAGTTAAACGAGTGCAAGTTTGTGCATAGATGCTTTCTTTTTTTCATTTTAAGAGTGTCTTATTTTGGTTTAGCTTAATCCAATTTTAAAAATGAACTGGATGAACTAGCCTCAAACTGAAACAAGAATGTTTACACACAAATTGTACCCATTTAACTAAATTGGTTCAAAACCACACCTTTAGTTAAACTTGTGCAAGACTGTGTATAGACAAGGCCAGGGGGAGTCAATTATTTTTTGTCAAGGTCCAGATTTCTTGGTCAAGATATAGTCAAGGTCTGGACTCCAGAGAAACATTTTTCATACCACAAGTGCCCCTGTTCAATGAACACATACAATACTGTGCAATATACCCAGGGCCTATATTACTTATATTTTTACTGCATTAAATGAGAAAGAAAATCAAACCACTGTATAACCTAAAAGTAATCTCCAAGAAAGATGTAATTTACCAGAGACTTTGAGAAGTATTTAGCTAAAAAGTCAAACAGATTCAAATATTTGTGGTCAAAATCCATGTGCTTCATTTCATAGTGCCGTTTGATGTTCCCATTTTTAACAGCCACTGTCTCCGTACAAATTAAACACACTGGTTGTCCCTTTGGGTGTTGTGGCAAAATAAAACAATAAGCAACATTCCACTCTTCTTTAAATGAACGGTTTCAGTATCAATTTTTTTTTTTTTTTTTGGCTGACATTTTTAAACACAGTGCTGTTAAACAACAAAAACACTGGAGGTGGGACTGCCTTGGCTCACTGTTGCTCGTCCTGCAGTTCTTGGGGCTCTTCACCGCCCTGAAGCGCCGAGTTCTGGCACGATTCCAGGCAGGGCTGAAGGGTTGCAGGGAGGAAGAGAAGAAGAGAGAGAGGCACAGGAGCCCCTCTCCTTGTCCCAAGAGTAGAGGGAAGGGAAGAGCAGAGCTGCCCAAGCCACTGAACTCTGCCTTCTCTTCTTTAAAAACGGTGCCTGCTGAGGGGCAGGGGCAAAGAGCACCGCCTGCTTCCTCCATCAGCCCTGATTGGCAGCAGGGGAAAAAACAGTCAATCAGAAGAGGTGTTTCCAAGACAGGAAATATGCAGCTTCAGCAGCTTGAGGGGAATTGTGGACATTGTAATTGCAGGGTGTGTGCCCCAGGTGTACCATTTTAGATTTTGATTGGGGTGGTGGGTAGCATTCCAGGGGCTACTTAGCTGTCAGCCCCAGGCAGGCTCCCACTGTCATGGCTTAAATTCAGGTGCAGCAGGTTAGAGCTGGAGAAATGTTTGGGAACGCCCACTGGGTCTCCTGCTAGGCTGAAGCCCCAAGTCCCCACGTGCCTCAGACGGGGGTGAAGCCCCACATCCTTGCGTGCCTGGACTTGGGTCTTCAGCCCCACCAGGAATCCAAGGGTCAACCCTGCAGGAAGCACCTTGGGACTGAAACACCCTCCTGCAGGGGTGAAGCCTTCTAGTCTATTCTCCACGTGAAAGAAGTAAAGAACAAACAATTATAGCCTGGATCACACTAGCCTTTACAAACATGTTAATTACCTCAAGTTAACAGGCAAGCAGTTACCACAAGGTTTAGTGTAGACATTACAATTGAGAACAGTGCCTTAACTTTTTCTTGGTGGATGGTTTTTGGTTTTGTTTTGTTTTGTTTTGTTTTGCTTGGTTGGTTATTTTTAAGTGAGAGATATAAACCCTAGTACTTCAGGACCTAAGTCAACCAACCACAACCTGACAGGAGACGGAAACTTCCTCCAAGGGCAAGTTATTCACAGAATGTCTTGCACCTTCCTAAAGCATATGATGCCTGCTACTTTCACACAGGGTACTGGATTAGATGGACAGCTGATCTGATCCAGTATGACAATTTTTATGGATTCTCTAAACACACGAGTTGTACTGCTTTAATTATACTGAATATAATTAAAGTGGTACAATCTCCCTAGGGTAGTTGCAGTTTGATAGGTATAAATGTGCTTAGATCAGGATACCTTATTCCCGTACAGGAAGAGGAATGAACTGTACTGGTGTATGGCATTGTTATACCAGTATAACTGTATTCACTCTATGGGTTTTACTGGTATAACTATTAAAAAAAAAAAATTCACACAATTGACCAAAATGGTTGTACCAGTTTAAAAAGTGTGTAGACCAGGCCCATGTTTTTCTAGTAGCTGTTCTCCACCTCAGTGTCACGATCTTGGATCACCACCTACTGACTGCCAAAGAAATTTACCTAATTAACATTGCAATGAAGAGTAAAGTAGTAAATATTCAGAGTCATGTCCACAGCTTTACACCTTTATAAGCTATTACATTTCTATGTAGGCTGATCTATATGCAGTTTTTGCACTGATTTAACTAAATTTCCTGATGTGAGCTGTACCATCTCACACTGGTATAAGTGTCCACGCAAGGGGTTGGATCAATTAAACTAGATCAAATTTTTAAACAATTTTAGATAAATTGGTCAAGTGCGTGTACAAGATCTAAGTTGGGAGGAGGTCTCTGTCTTTAGCGTTCTACTTGGCCTCAGCAAAGCCAGGCACTACTCTGGATCACACCTTACAAGCCAAGGGGACTGAGTGGAAGCTGCAAATGGAGTCCATCCATCTAGTTACATTATTCCCATATCCCTTTTGTTCTCTGACTACTGTTTCAGTTACGTTTCTGAACAGAGCCTTAACTTTCTTATGAGCAATGGGAGGTGTTCCTTGTATCTTTATGGGAATAGGGTCTGACAAGTGGACCTGTGCCAATGAATCAGATGCAGTAATCTATTCATCTCCTTTGATAGGGGAGTCGGTTTGAGTCCTTACCTGGTTGTGGATGAATTAGTGGGACAGAGCAGAATTTTTTCTTGTTCTGAACTGCAGGTTAAAAAGTACCTTACGCTGTGTTTAAAGAAAACGGTGTGTATACATTTAGTTACCGTTTGCCAAGTTACCACTGCACTTGGAGGGCTTGTTGCTATTCTTGAATAAGCCTTCCCTGTTCAGCTAGTCTGGGATGGCTGCTATTGTTGTCTGCAGAAGAGAGTTTGAAACGCTCTGTTGCCGACAAGACTCTCAAGACAGTTTGGAGAGAGGATGGGTTTCAGTCCATCCATCCAAACCTCTCCTCCTGCTTGTGATTGTCAGAACTCTTGCATTTCTTCGTGTGGTTCATACCTGGGAAGTGGGAGAATCAGTTTGCTTAAATGCTGCTGTTAAAATTGTTTTTACATTTTAGGAGGGAGGGCAAGGAGCCCAATCCTGTCAATTTGTATATTTGAATGATAATTTCAGGTCTTGGTGGTGTTTCATGTACTATATGCAGTACTTCGAAGATGTAAAGTGTTCTGTACATGCTAAAAATTAGTAGTAGTAAAATAATGTAACAAGTATTAAGAGGTGAAACTCACTGAACATCTAGATGATAACAGGACAATAATGACACTTACAGATAGTGTAATAGGAGGTATTACGAGCACTGGTGAGGACAGAGAAATAATACAAAAGGATCCAAGAAGATTAGAAATATGGGCAGAGAATAATGAGATTAGGCAGGAAATGTGCAAGTGAATACATCCGGAGAAAAATAGTCTGAAATACAAATATTCAGTGGGAGGGAGAAACCTGGATAAGAATATTGGTGAAAGATAGTAGGAAACATCAAATTAAAAATGACTTGGTAACTATGTGGCAGCAAAACAAGCCTGTGTGGTTTTGAACTGCATTACTTAGACATAAAGTCACAAAACAGGGTGGTGATAGTCCTCTCTAAATGGCTCTGGAACAACTTCATCTGGTTTACTGTATTCAGCACCAGAAATTGATTGAAAAATTTGGGAAGTTCAGAGAGGAGCAGTAAAAATGATCATAGTTGTATTTATGAGTCAAGATTAAGAGCTAAATATATATGTGTTGTCTAAGCATCCACTAAGAGACATAGTCTTTTCACCCTTAAAATGTTTTTAAGTGACTAAAAGTGAGAGCATTGTCATTTAGGATGGTACAAGTGGATATAAGATAGGAGGAAAGGAATAAAATGAAATTAAGAGGGAAACTTCTGAAAATTAGATGTTAGGTTTATGGGATAGTCTTTTTGGGTCATTTAAAACAAGATTAAATAAAACAATAGAATATGTCCTGCAGGGAACAATCCTGCATTATCAAGAGGATAGACTCTGTGACCTAATAGGTCTTGTTCATAGAATCCTAGAAATATGGAGCTGGAAGGGACCTCGAGAAGTCAAGTCTGGCCCTCTGCACAGTGGCAGGACCAAGTTAACCTAGACCATCCCTAACGGATGTTTGTCCAACTTGTTTTTAAAAGCCTTCTAATTTGTATTCTGTTCTCAGTGTTAGAGGTACTGTCAACTTGAAAGCTAGTCAGTTAAAAATAAATAAGTTAGTTGTTTTAGATACTGCATCTTCCCCAGAGTCCTCCTGCCAATTTCTGTAGTTTTACAATCACAGTTTCCTATTTTGTTCCTATTTTAAAAATGGAAAAACCTACACAGTCATGGGGAACCGACTTATATTGAAACTAACTATAGACAAAGAGCTGTCAAACAGACAACAAAGATAAACTGACAAAATATTAAAATTATTGTTCTTTAAACTTTCAGTTATAATAATCAGAGATGTTATCTCTCACAATGATAGGTTTAATAAGTTCTAGACAGAAGCATAATTAAGTCGATGGTGTTTCTTTAAAATCTTCATTTAAAATAAAGTTTTCAGGCCTGTCTTCATTTAAAAAATAAACTTGTTTATTGTATTAGTTTAGATCTCTTAAAGGTTCAAAGACAGGGAACTTGTCAGGGTAAGGGAAGCAATTGGGTAGAAATTAAAGCATGGTAGGGCTACCACTTTTCTGGGTTTTTGGGGGAAACCGTGCGTTGCACAGATGATGCATTGAGTGAATATACACTTGAAAAAATTGTAGCTATATTCCCATAGCTGCCAGCAGTGGTGCAGCCATTTTCATGACGTGGTAAAAACATCTGAGCTGTGTCTATGAATTTAACAGTGGTGTGGTGCGGCTGCACTGCTGATGACAGTTGCTGAACCATGCCCACTAATTTTTCTTTCTTTGATAAGGTTTCTGAGTTCTGTTTCTGCAAGCTGCAGTACTTATATGCAGCTTTGTGTAGGGACTGGACTTCAGTAAGTGAAACTGGCTGTGTGGTTAGGGTCCATGGCTGCAGCTCTGCACTGCTAAATGGTGTTGAATGCCCTTCCCTCCTCTTCTTCCCAGCTACAGGTGTGCATGATCATGTGGCCTACAGGGGACATAGGCCAGATATATTAGTGTCAGAACAAATTTGGGATTCAGCCAATGTTTGAATGACCTGTGTTGGCTGGAGGTGCATCGAATTTATCATTGTTTCATTCGCCCTGAAATGGGAGCTGCAGGCACTTTGATAAATGGATTAAAAGATTTGTCCAGTTTCAGTGGAGCTCCCTTCAGTGTCCCTGTATTCTCTGCTGAAAGGCTACTATGTAATTTCCTGCAGCAATTACCCCTTGGTGAATCCCTTCCCAACAGAGATCCCTTTGCCTCATCTAATGACAGGACTGTTTTCCCTTTTGTCCATTGATTTAAGCACACCAATATTACAATAGGCTCTACTACCTCAGGGTGTTATGGGAGGAGGACCCATGTCTGGAATAGCAGGTGGAATTTAAAATCGGGATTACAGTACCTTGACAGTGGTGAGCAACCTCCTAGCCTAAGATTATTCCTTGGATTTCTCTGGTGGGGTGATGGGTGCAATAGAAACAGAGCAATAGTACAGTCTTCTGAGGTCAGAGAGGCTGGAATGTCATGGACTGTTCTTCCTTTACACCAGGTGACTGAATTCTTCCAGCCATGCCTCTCTCCCTTCCCTGAGGGCATGTAGATGAGCCCTGGCAGAGTGGCTACAATGATAATTTTTGAAGTGCTAGGGCCCTCTGGAGGCATGGTAGTGTGGGATTTTTACCCTCTTCCGGATACCTTTTGTCTGGTGGAGTATCTGTTTAATAGACAACCAGTTGGCATCAAATGGTGCCAAAAGCCGCTAAAAAGCCCATTGTCCTAGCACAGAAATCTCTGTGGGATGCCCTGAGCTGAGGGAGGAGTATAATTAACGCCTTGTTTGAAGGTAGCGATACTAATGATTGGGAGAGAGCGAGTGCTGCAAGCCTGTATTCTCAGTTCCCCGTGGCTCCTGTCTGTCTTCTGAGGAGTAGACAAGAAACATGAATTCCAGTAATTGGATATCTGGGTAATCTGTTTTGCACAGATCTGTCCTGGAATACAGATCTCTGCTTTCTCTTTTGCTAGAGTATAGTAGCAAGAAATACTGCCCTAAGCAGAGGTACTTGGGGGCAGTGCCATGAGGATGTAGTTTATCATAAGAAATATTTTAACAGGGGACTGGGAGAAGTGGGATGTGCCAGCCAAGCACACTGACATTTTATAGGGGTGTTAGGACCAATGTCACCCACACTGGAATGCTGGGAGCACTCAGGAAAAGTCAGAAAGAGAATTCTATTCTATAATTTGGGCCTGAGGAGGAGATGCAGACCAGTCAGGCCCCGAAGGTACACCTTACATGACTTAGTTAGGACATCCTGTGATATTTCAAGGGTGTATAGGTCCTGAACCTCAAATATGGCCCCTTCATTCTACCTAGTATCCACAAAGCTGCCAAAGCAAACTTAAAAAATGAGAATCTGTGCGCTCAGGGGAGGAGTGTTCCTTTCTGTATAAAATACAATAGAGGACTTGTTTTGGTGGTAGTGTAGTGACAGTGAATGGGATACTGAGATGGGCTGGACGGGACACCTGTTTACTCTTCTTAAACTGGATTGCTGTTCCATCATTTGTAGCATATTAAATCCATTTTCTCCTTTCCCCTTCTGCAGGGTAGCCAGGAGCCAACAGCCACTCCTGATGCAATGGTCCAGCCATTCACCACAATCCCGTTCCCACCACCCCCACAGAATGGGATCCCCACAGAGTATGGAGTGCCACACACTCAGGACTATGCAGGCCAGACCAGCGAGCACAATCTGACACTCTACGGAAGTACGCAGGCGCATGGAGAGCAGAGCACGAATACGCCCAGCACGCAGAATGGATCTCTTACGGTATGCACGGCTAGTTGCAGAGTGGGAAAACCAATACAGTGCCATACATACAGTGCTTTTCCTGAAACTGTTTTAGGTTAGATTACCTGATAGTGCAATTCCTTCCCTAATGTCTCATAAGCGCGTAGGTAGCGTTGCTCTTGTATCAGAGGTGGGCCGCCTGTACCCCAAAAGTGAGAGAATTATGAAAGCCCAGTGACTTTCACATCCCAGTGCAATGCTCCTACCTTCCCCCTCAGATATACTCTCTTGATAAATTTGTGTTTGTGAAGAGAGAAATATACCCTCTCACAACAAGGAGTAGCAATAGTTTGTGGTGGCTTTCTTAAACGTTGTGACTGAAGTGTAGCCTAGAACAGCCATTTAGGGATGTCCAGCCTTTACAAAGGCATTAACTACTTTGAGTTAATTGGCAATCAAATAATAATAATAAAAAAAAAAGAGTGAAAACAAACCCTAAAAGGCTGAAATTATAGATAGGATTAGAATTAGTAGATACAGATGAATTATCCCAGTTGGAAGAGGTGGTAGAGTGGGGAGACATTTTGGCTTTTTGAAGATGGCCATGTGCATGGAGGGTGCAGGGCGGCAGACCTAGGCAGACCTTGGCTACTATGCAGCCACTTAGTAAACAAAGACTTTCACCTTCTTCCTTGTTCATTTTCATCTTCCCATAGCCTGGAACTGGACACCATGCTGGCAGATTATCCCAGGGAAAGCTTTATCCACCCCTTAAGCCACTTGTTAAGATTTAAATTCCTAATAAAGAGCCTAATGGTGAGAACCTTCAGTGCAAAGGAATGGATTTAATCTGCTAATGCTTTCAATTTTCCTTGTAGTTAGGTGCTTGGCTGCTAGAGATTATTTTTTTTCCCTATAAGTACGGAGTGAATTTAATGCCAGTGATTGGAAGGACTGATATAGTGCCAGCTCAAGTGTGTATGGATGCACAGCATTTAGCACTTTTCTCTCTATGATGGGCCATGGCTGCACTGTTGACAGCACTGGTCTTGACCTTGAGAGATGCTTCGAGCTATGGTGTTCATGGATTGTCTCTCACAACTGTACAGAAGGAAAGGGTATAAGCTCAGTAAAGTACGTTGACCATGCTTTCAATTCACTTCAAACACCTTGTTAAGCCACAGCGCAATGCAGTCCTAGCCAATGACAGATCATGACTGGAAATGGAACTGAAGGCTGATGCAAGGCAAGTGCAGAGCCGTATAAGTAACCTTTATGACACTGAGCTGTCCCATGTCCCACCCACCCAGTGAACACAACACAGGAACTGGAATTTTAGTTTCCTGCCTGGCAATGCAAAACAATACTAAGCGCTGCCAGCTCAAGATGGAGTTGTACGTTGGGAATGCAACCTAGATCTCCTGCATGGCAGTGCAGAGTGCTTCCTGGCTTGTTTGCTTTTTCCATGCGTTTATGTTGTTCCTATCTTTGTCCAGACATTAAGAATGTTTTTTTAAATGGAAATGAATAATGTGAGCCTTGACCCTGGACACAAGCTGCTGCCAACCCTCCTATTCCTCTTCCATATTAGGAACCATCTCCACTGCATTGCGGAGAAGAGCTCTGTGTTTCATCGACTAATACAAGCTCCAGAGAGCCAAAAGAACGAGAATAGGAGTCTGCATATGTGCTCTGGCAGGGTGAGGCAGTGGTACTTAGTAGTCTATGAGGAGAGAATAGAAGCTCGTGTGGGAGGGAGTGTGTTGTTGGGTGCCTGCCATGAGAGGGAGAATTGTTGTCAGGAGTCTGTGGAGGGAGTGTAACTGGGAGAGGTTAAATGATAGGTTGGCTAGCATGTAACTTTTGTACCAACTACTGGGAACAGTAGGCATGTCTGCCCTAACCATTTAACATAGTTAAAGGTGCGCAAGTGAACACTGCAAAGTAGAGTGCACAGAACTGGAGCTGGCCAGGAAGGGATAAAGGTAAACACCTTCAAGAAAACACATGAACACATTAGTGGTGGCAGTTTTTTTAACCTGAAAGGATTCCAGTTGGTGTTAAGCCACTGTGTGTTTTTCATGGAAATCCAGCGGGTGTGGACAAAGTTGTTGAGGGCTTTCCCAGCCTATGTCTTACATACTTTGGGCCTTGAATCTTTCTGCACTTATCCCTTTCTATTCCTCTGGTGGAATCTTAGTGTATGAAGCTCTTTTGATTCTGTGGAATATAGGCCTTGGGGTGTATTTGCTTTTAGCTTTATTCTTTGCTCAACACACTGAGGAGTCATGTGGGAACGGAGCGAAGCTCACAGTATTGTGTTGGAAGTAGGAGGCTTAGTTACTCAGGCCAAAGGTGGGTGTTAGAATTCAACACACCAGGTAGATTAGACTACCTTTCCGAACACACTCATAACTCACAGACATTGTCCATCACGTATGCCAGTTATTATGCACATACTTGTGTGTGTTTGTTGCATGTGTGCACTCATCTGTCACACATAGGTTCTCCCTCTTTCTCATCCTGTCTTTTGGCCTAGGCGACTGTATTAACCGAATACTATATAAAGTTGTCTTAGGGCCTCTAATGCGCTTCTCTTGCTACAGCAGTCAACAAGAGCAGCTGCCTTCACATGTGTGCAAGTGAGATCCCAGACCCAACAGACCCGCAGATTCCCCTGGAGTCCTGCGGGCATTTCAGGAATTCCTTTAACCAGAGAAAAGAGACCTTTCCCTGCTTTTAAGATCAGAGTTTGTGCTGATGTCCATTTGGTGCAGTACTCAGTTAGCAAAAAGGGGATGGGAGGAAAAGCTTAGAATTCCTGCTTTTCAGCCTGGCAGATGCTGGGGTCATTGCAGAAATGTTAAACTGAGAAGACAGGGTGTCATTTTTTAATTTATTTTGGGTGGTTTACATCTGACATCATAAGCCTGTGCGACAGTGTAATGAGTTCATCCAGTTTCTTCTCTTATGAGCTAGTCAGGATCTGACACACAAGCCAGACAGGCTGATGTGAGGAGACTGACAGTGGCAAAGTGAGTTAATTAACACAGTCTGGAGGCCTGAGTTCAAATGTCAGCTCTGGTTGCAAATGAAATAAACTGAGTCAAGGTCCACTCCATACTGGCCATTTCTCTACATCAGGGATAATCAGTTATTTTTTGTCAAGGTCCAAATTTCTTGGTCAGGGTATAGTCAAGGTCCAGACTCCAGGCGGGGGTGGGGGAAGGAGTAAATAAAAATACTTTGGGTCCTTTTAAAAGCATCTGGCAGTTCGGGTTTGGCCTGCGGTCCCCCTACTGATTACACCTGCTCTACATTGTAAAACCAGTGGACTTTCTAACGTGATTGTTTTGTCAGCCAAGGAGAAACCTGGGACTGGAATAATGTTTATGCTATAAGTCAGGATTGAGAAGCATAGAAATGGAACTGTGAATGTAGGAACTTGCACATTAATTGCTCATATTATACTTGAGTTTAATTTGTGGCATTGGCCCCTCACTTATTGAGGATCAGACCTCATGTGCTGGGCTGTGTTTCCTGCCTGGTACATGGGGTTATGAGTCTATTTCCAAAGCATCTGGCCTTTCTTCCCACACTGTGCCCAAAGCACAGTTGAGAGAGCTGGGTCAAAAATTGACAGGGACATCGGTTCAAACTTGGCTTAACAAAACAACCTGCAGTGAAAGAGTCTGTTTCCCTGACTGATACCTTGCATCTCAGTTTGTCAGTGCTATGACTCTTGAGTTTTTATCAGATTACAGAGGTAGACATAAAACAGCCTGAGGACTGTCACTCTGAGACAGTCGAAGGTGGAAAGACTTATTTAGAGGAATGATTGACCATCTAGTGAACTAAAATTGCTTTCCTGAGAGTAGAAAACAAGAAGATTTCCCTATAAGGTGAATAAAACTGCTGAAAGAAGCCAGCTGAATAGTGGGAAGAAGGTGTGTGTGTGTGTGTGTGTGTGTGTGTGTATCTAGAAGTATAGCTGTACAGACATAGACATATGTAAATTACTTTATATGAAAGTTCCTGTTGCAGCCTCATAAATGGCAGGTGTTGAGAGCTTGCCTTTCGCATTATGTCATGAACCGATACAATACAAAATCTAATTGCAGAGAGCAGTGTCTGAAATAAATCTCTGACGTAAACACATTTAGTAAATGCAGCACATCCTCCAAAGGAATACAGATGTGCTTTTTTTTTTTTATTAGAGAATGAAGAATCACATTCACAATGGGATCCATGTACCTTAGTCCAGTGGTCCTCAACCTTTTTGTGGCCAGTAGCACATTCATGTTTTCAGAAGATTGTGGCGGGCGCCAACAATTTTTCAAGGCTTATTTTGTATTTGTACATTAAATAATACAAAAAAAATCACATTTACTATTACATAAGATATGAATCCATACGATAAAAAGAGTAATTTTACATGTAAAAGGTATTAATTAAATTATTAGGCAATTTCTTTCACCTTACTATGTGAATTTGCTCTTCTTAATTTTTCTTACAGGTAAATAAAATTTTTTTTTCCAAATTAAAGATCATAAACAGTTTTCATCTTATTTATTTTAAAAAAGTAAAACATTGTTGAACTGCTGGTCCAAATATATTATTCTTACTTTAACATAGAATGAAGCCTGCAGCCCTGGAGTTCTCTGTCCCCAGCAGGTAACTACAGCAATTGTGTACTTAGGAAATTTAATATTAAGAAAGTATGTAATGTTTACTTTTAGCTGTCTCTTAATGCAGTTTAACAGGCGAAGGAGGAGCTATCACTGTGTGACTGACCAGCTCTCTGTGGACCACTCCATGGTCCACAGTTTGGAAACCACTGTCTTGGGGTAACTAAATATGAAATTTGGAACTTGAGAGCATGGTCTGACCATGAAGCAGATTAGTTCCGTTTTCCACACTTACAAACCACTGTTTAATGTCTAAGCAGGGCAGCTGTTCACCACCACCTTCTCTGGCTTGTGTGCCAATTTTAAAAATGAAATTTAGTGCTGTTGAAAGTGCCGATTGGTACTGGAAGTCCTCTCTCTTCAGAACAGATACAGCATGAGCAATGACAATTCAAGTTCCCACACCACTGCCCATGACAGAGTACTTCAACCTTAACTTGGAGGAACAATCTGTAGGAGTGAGGGGGATTCAGTGTCCATGACCCTTTAAGTCCTTAACCTGCACCTCTATTTAAACTGCTTCCTAAGGTGTCTGTTATGATGGTAGCTTTTGTGATGTGAACATTTACCTACTGGAAACTGGACTTAGACCCCTCCATTCCCCCCCCCCCCAAACCCAAACAACTGAACAAGCAACCTTCCATTTCTATAGGCACATAGCCATCCAGTAGTAGTGAATCTCAGTCACTGCCTTCAGTCATTCTATCAGCTCGGGTGCTAACCAGTTTCCTGATCTGGGGTCCAACTATAACTAGTAGACTCAAAAAATGCTGTAGCTCAACCCCAAAGCTCATAAGCCAATCTAGTTCCCCTCTGAATACAGGCATGAATAGTTTACATTTTTCTGCTCATTTTGTAAATAAGCTGTACCCACAGTCTACCCTTGTTCTTGGGCTACACAAGATTCTGGATCTATTATTTCCAAACATTTTAATTTTCCATAACTTGCATCTGAAAAAGCAAGTGAGGGAGAGAAACAAACTGTACTTTGTATTTATAGTCTCTGTGCTGGCTGATCTCTTTGCTGTTGTCAGTCTCCCTTTGTCTATTCACCCTATATCCGCTCACCCAGGCAGATAAATATTCACTGTTGGCTCAAGCAGTATAGATCCCCTGCTTCTCTGAAATCTTAACTGAGACCCTAACTTGGGCATGCAGTCTGTGGAACTGGCTGCTTCAGAACAGTTAGGGGCCATAAGCATAGTGCCAGGTAACATTACCATCAATGTATGTAGTGTTGTACCACCTGTGGTGGTCCCAGAATATTAGAGAGACAAGATGAGTGAGAGAATATTTTTTTATTGGACCAACTTTTGTTGGTGAGAGAGACCAGCTTTCAAGTTTACACAAAGCTCAGACCTGAAGAAGCATCAAAAAAGGGTCACCACCTTCTCTCTCTAATTACCATCAATGTAAATTACACAGACTAATGTGAGAGTGCAGGATGGGACTAAAAACATTTTAAAATCCAGAATCTCTACCACAGCAAAGTCTCCTTGTTATTGCCTCCTTGCTGGCAGTTGAGATTTAAGGAACAGGAAGAGATTCTGCACCCCACTGTGCTGAACTGACTACAGGTTGTAGCAGGTATCTCGGACTTGCGGAGGGAGAAGTCCAGTTCCCCACTGTCAGATGTTGCTATCAGGTCAGAATGAAGTAACTGAGAGTTAGTGTGAGGAGGAGAGATTTGGTTTGTGAAGTGTGTAGTTGTTGTTATGCGACTCAGGGCAACTTTCTGCCACCAGTCTCCATAAAATGCTGCCTCTAAACAAGCTCCAGTCTTTTCCCTTTCATCTCCTGATGAATTAAGGCAAGGAATGACCAAAAACAAGACCTTAGGAAGCCATTTCTTCTGTTTGTATTTGCAGCTGAATATATGGCAATACACAAACGTATCAAGCCAATCTCATGCTGGCTGAAAAATTGAACCTCGCTTTAGAGTCACAGACATTAGAAATGGGAAAGAACCATTAGACTGCTGAACCCATCCCCTTGCAAGTGCAGTTTAAAGCTTTCAGAGAGGGAACATATCTGACATTAGCAGGAAACTGTTGAATTCATGTAGAAGAATGTACCCTTCCGCATTGGTTTTACCTGGCTCTGAGCTTGGGAGTCTTATCGTAGTCAAGGGGAGGTTTGACAGAAAGGCTCTTGTCTTGCCTGTTCGAAGCCTTATCTCATTGCACAAAGCTAGCATGCTGTAAAATATTGTCTCTTGTATGGCAGCAGCATGCTGCCATTTGCAGGCACAGCTGTCAGGGATTTTTGAACAGGCCGCTGTGTGACATAGTACAGGCTTGGTAAGACACAAGTTCCTGCCTCTAGCAGTGTTTACATTCTCCTTGGTCCACTAGTTCACAGCCTCCTGGTTTCCATGCCTATTGAAGCAACAGACCTATTCCTTGGCAGATCACATCAGAAACTGTTCAGAGTCCTTAAACTTGTGCTGACATACCTCACTTCAGAGTCTACACTTGTCGTGCTTGGGAGAGATGGACAGAGGGTGCATACCTATCTGGTGGGGTATGTGTCTACTCGCAACTTTTACCATCTGTTGCAGGAAGCCCAGAGCTTGGAAATTTGCATTAGTGGGACTCCAGAGTATGCAAAAAAACCTGACTGAAGAGAGATTCCCTTCAAAACTCAGTAGCACTGGGAAAGTTAATGATTTCTGGGGGTTGTTTTGGAACACTAATTTCTAGACACTGTTTGCACTGGTGATGGATGAGCCGCCATGTGTTCTGTCCTTTTCCTTGGACAGATTTGTCCCCAGGAGCAGAGGATTCTGATGGAGTCATAAAAATAAAACTGCCAAATAGCATGGTGTGATTTAATCACAAGCTGACTGCATTGATTCTTTCCCTCGGATGCACCACGCATGTGTTTGGAGATGCATTTTGTCACAGGGTGAGGGAAGGGGAAAGCATCTGGAAGTGGTATATTAGATATGGTATCTGTCAGGATGTTGTCTGTGTCTGATATTTGGGGGTGGGTAAACCGTGGCTGATTGTAAATGGTGTACTCTGTCCAGTGTGTGGTGGGCTCATATCGCTCTGCTGTCCCCTTCCAGGGCTGGCGCTTCCATTTAGGCAGCCTAGGCAATCGCCTAGGGCGCCAGGATTATTGGTGGGCGGCATTTTGCCGGAGGGGACTGCAGGCGGCTCCGGTGGAGCTGCAGCAGTCGTGCCTGCGGAGGGTCCGCTGGTCCGCAGCTCCGGTGGAGCTGCTGCAGTCATGCCTGCAGACGGTTGGCTGCTCGCACGGCTCTGGTGGACTACCCGCAGGCACGACTGCAGCAGCTTCACCGGAGCCGCGGACCCTCCTCAGAGATGACTGCGGCAGCTCCACCGGAGCCGCGGGACCAGCATGCAGGGCGGCGAAATTGCCGTGCCCCTAGGGCACTAAAAACCCTAGTGCTGGTCCTGTCCCCTTCACTGCAACTTGTGAATAGAGATGCTTGCATAGCCATGCCATTCCACTCTCCTCCTCACTGCTAGTTTATACCAAATGGATCACATTCATTTGTACTGCCTGCATTGCTTGAGTGAAGTGAAATGGAAAGCTGCCGTTGCTTTGATCAGCATGCCGAGGCCACAGTGTTCACTGTTAACATGCTATTGTCGGTCCTGTATAACTCGTGTGTGTGTCCAAGAGAGAGGCTTCTGGCTGAGAGAATTTCAGTGCTACTGTTGCCCATTTTGTATAGTAATGGATAGATGCCCCTTTTCAGGTCTTTGGGGCTATGTCTATACGGCAAAGAAGAAGCCACGGCTGGCCTATACCAGCCGACTGGGGCTGCGGGGCTGTTCCATTGCTCTGTAAGCTTCTGGACCCAGGCTCTGGGACCCTGCCACCTTTCAGGGTCCTACAGCCTGGGCTCCAGCCCAAGCCTGGAAGTCTGCACAGCAATGAAAGAACCCCATATCCCGAGCCCTGTGAACGCAAGTCGGCTGGCACAAGCCAGCCATGGGTTTTTCTTTGCTGTGTAGACATATCCTGGGAGGCTCCCAAGTCTTTGCACAATGTTCAGGACACACTGGGTAAGTCCAGTCAGTGGTGGAGGAGCCCAGCCTTTGGTTAAGTCCCCGGGAAATATTTCTTTGCACATTTGATAGACAAAATGGATGTCCAGCAGCAGTAAAACACTTGATTGTTTTAAGCTGTTAGGACTTGGATATGTCTTTGCAAATGTCTAAAACAGGCTGAATCTAGTCTTTGCTAGCTCTTTGAGTTCCCACACAATAGGTTTTCACTATTACTGTGGGTGAAGGGGAGAAGTGAGCCCACGCTATGTGAGAGAGTGAAGCAGGGCTTAAGAAATTTACTAGACATCCAGCCAAAGCATTAAACCTTCATCTGAGACAGGTGACAAAAGAAGGGGTGAATAGGCGCTCTGGTGATTATCCTGGCATACCATTCACAGCTGCTGGAAAGGGACACAGCAATAAAACTGATCAGATTATTATCAATTTCACTGTTCTGCTGGCAAGCATGAGTCAGTGAGTGCATTTTTCATGTCTCAGAGTAAGGGATGGGTTCCCCCATGCTGGGGTTAACAAAGTCTTGACACAGCTTATGGAATCTCCTGGAGGAGAGATTCAAATGGAGATTAAATAAATCTGGCTGTTTCAATTTCAGTGTTAAAACCTCCTTCCAAGACATTTTCATTTGTGCCTCAATATCATCTATGATGCAAAACAGGTTTAGGGGCAGCATGTAAATTTTGGCTGCAAAGCCAAAAAAGGAGTGTGGCTCTTTGAGTTTTGGTGGACCTAAAAATGGCGATATTTGTTAATTTTAAATCTACTTCAAGAAATTAAATAAACTAAAATAAATTAAACATAAGAATGCATAGCCATTGCCTGTGGGCTGAACCATTTTAGTATAAGTCATATTTGGAGGTGGTACTTCTCTGAATGGAACACAGCAGAACAGATGCAGTTTTGCCTGGGGGTGCATTGCTGACATCAATCTGTTGGACAGCTGCACCTCAGTTGTGGGATTTTGATTATTGCATCAACATGCTGCTATAAGAGATTAGAATAATATTACTTGCCAGCGTGGGGACAAAAAAGAAGACCCACCTCTTCACTGTAGCTTTCTTATGGTAACAAGGGGGAAGAAAAGCCAAGGGAAAGAGAGGAGAAACTAGGGGAGAGAAAGACGGCTAAGATCCTCTTACTATTTGCACATGGAAAGGAGGGAGAAATAAAAGATCAGTTGGTTGCTCATTTTATCAAACTTATTGTGTCACAGTTACAAGTGTAGTGTAAATCCATAGGCAGAGACAACCTCATAAGGGTTAGCTAGAATTGGTATGATTTCTCTTCACTTCTCGTTTTGTCACTGTTTGATTTCAGCAGACAGAAGGAGGGGCACAGACAGATGGACAGCAGTCACAGACACAAAGCAGTGAGAATACTGAGAGCAAGTCCACTCCAAAGCGGCTTCATGTCTCTAACATTCCCTTCCGCTTCCGGGATCCAGATCTCCGACAGATGTTTGGGGTAAGTTACTGAAGCCCTTAAGGAACAATAGACTATTTCGCTACAAGTACAGTACACGGTGACACTGATGGTGTGTCCACGATAGGAAAAAAGGTGTTTTTTACTATGTGTGTGTTAATGTGGTAAAATCCCAGTGTGAACAGGGCAATTTATATTTTTCACATGTTAGCAGAGCGAGGTAAGCACTAGATAAGGTTTACCTCTACTTGCTATCGCTTGCCCTTTCCGCACTAAGATTTTATCATGTGTTAGCAAACAATTGATAAAATTCTGCCTTGTTGCCTAGTGAAAATAAGGCTTCATAGCTAAGGTTGATTTAGTGTTTCCATTCTAAAGCATTGTTTTTCAATTGCTTACAAACTTTCTGAAACATTTAAGGCCCTCTGTATGATCAATTTCTGGGATCTTATGAAGAGATTCCTGTGAAGAAATTGGCCAAATAATATTTGAGGAGTCATCAGGGAGAGGAAAGTATTTTAAAAAGTATATAACATACACATTGTGTGTAGTTTGACTGTATCTTTTAGCCTGCTCCCCTCTCCACCCAGCATTCGTACATTACCTACTTCTTAGATTGTAATCTCTTTGGGGCAGAGACTGTCTTCATGTGTATGGCCAGGGACTAGTCCACCATGGGCACACAAAAATTCAAAGGATGATACAAGGATCTATATATTCCACAGGAACCTTTGGCTTGTTGGCTGCTCATCCTGTGTGGCTGACCGTATACTAGTGTTGTCTACAAATAGTTCCGTGTAATTAAGTTTTTTGTTTTTCTTTTAACAAAATCTAGGGAATTCTATTTAATAAAACAAAACATAACTTTGTTGCATACTAAGGCTGCAAACTGAAAGACTCAAGTCAGGAAATACAATGTTAAGGTTGTTCATGCAACTTTGATAGTTGTTCCCTGAAGGTATGTGTTAAATCACTTCTAACTGCACCGTCGCCTACTACTGGTTCTACACGACTCTTGCTTCAGTCACTGTACAGCTTGAACAGTATTCACTGAATGAGGCAGGTGTCCTATAAAACCATACCTAATTCACATCAGTAAACTACCCTATGCGAAGGAAAGATCAGAAGAATAGTAAGAGGTCAATTTGGCTCCATCAGGAGTTCTTTAATGACCTGAAAATCAAAAATGAATTCTGCAAAAAGTGGAAATAATGACAAATTGCTAAGGAGAAGCATAAAAGAATGGCACAAGCATGTTGGCACAGAACAGAGAGGCTAAGGCACTTAGCCTTTGAGTTACACTCAGCAAGGGACGTAAAAGGCAACAAGAAGTTTTTTAAACACATTATGAGCAAGAGAAAGACAAAAGGGTAGGTCCACTACTTAGTGGGGAAGTAACACTAACAACTGATGACATCAAGAAAGCTAAGGTATTTAATACCTAATTTGCTTCAGTCGTCACTAAAACAATAATGGTGATCAGATAGTCAAAATAATTAACATTAACAGGGGGAAGGAAAAGGAATGTTACCCAAAATAGGAAAAGAACAGATTAAAGACTAGTTAGATATGTTTGATGTATTCAAGTTGGAAGGTCCTGTTGAAATTGATCCTAGGATACTTAAGGAACTAGACGAAGTAATCTTGGAACTATTAACAATTATCTTTGAGAACTCTTGGAGGACAGGTGAAGTCCCAGAAGACTGGAGAAGGGCAAATATAGTATCTCTTTTTAAAAAGGGGAACAAAGAGGATTCAAGGTCTTATGGACCAGTCAACCTAACTTTGATACCTGGAAAGATACTGGAAACAAATTATTAATCAGTTTGTAAGCATCTGGAGGATAATAGAGTGGTTCTTCAAGTGGATGTGGCCTTGTATTCCACGTAGGCGTGTGCATGCTCAGTGCGCTGAAGCCGGAGAACTTTGCCTAGCAGTACCTGCAGGGGCGGTGCTTGTGCCCTGTGGTTCTAGCCTCTACCCTGGCTATATAAGGGTGGCACTGCCCCAACCCACCTCGGTTCCTTCTCCCCACCCGTGGCTAGAGTCAGAGCTATGTGTGGTATTTCACCTTATGTTTTCAGTGTCAGTTTTTCTGAGTTTTTCCTGTAGAATAGTAGTTAATAGTCCCTTAGTAGTAAAGCATTAGATTAGTTGGTTTCCCTGTGTGTTGCCCTCACCAGGTTCAAGCATTGTCCATCATGTGGGAGGCCCCTCCTTAATAGTGATCCCCATATGAGTTGCTTGTTGTGTCTCAGTGAGGGATACATTGAGGAATGGTGCTCCATCTGTAAATCATTCAGAAAGAGGATTCAGGTAGCAAGAGACTTATAGCCAAAGCAACACCTTCTGGAGTAGACCATCAGGTCACTTCAGCACCAAGGCCCTCGTCTTATCAATGGTTTCCTTCAGAAACAGCAAGCAATGCTGTTCCATGTTAGGACTCTGGTGTTTCGTCCAAGAGAAAGAGGAGTTGTTGTTCCTGCAGTGCAGCGAGAAAGACATCCTAGAAGACTAATCGGAACCATTTCAGGCTCGGGAAACTGTTCTGCTTTCTCTAAGAGGAGTGATGACCAACATCACACTCCTTCTAGCATGTGGGGTGGAGCAGGTTGTCTAACCAGTCCCTGGTACTGCACCGAGATTAGTGAGAGCTGGTCCAGTTGACTCCCTGCCATGACTTCCAGCCATGGAGCATCTGTTAAATCTGGTACTGACGATTCTGGCACCAGTGTTAACTGTCTCCACATCAGTGGCATATTGGCAGGCATCAGACCTGATTTGCTGCTCAGTCCCTGACTCTTCACTACTTCAGGAGTTTTCCAGTGCCATAGCTTCTACTATTTTGTTCTCTATTACGTCTTTGGCATCTTCTGGCTATGTTGCAAAGCTGCTGGGTTCCTTAGCATGGCAATATGCACTGCCCATGTCCCAAACTATGGAGTTGAGGCTGATGCCGGGCCCAACATCAAAGGCCCCCTCGATGCTGGTGTGTCCTTTGACACCATCATTGCACTTTTGGAGGTCCCATTGTTGAGTTTGGTACCACTCTGGGCCTCGGTGCTGGTGCCTCTCCCAGTACTGAGTGGGAATGTGTCTCTCTCAATACCATTGATTCCCCATTCCTCTTCAGCAGTGATGCTGGCCTCCATGTTGGGCTTCAGATGAGTCCAATCATTTGTTCATCCCATTGGGGCTAGTTCCTCTGTTCTCACTAAAGAATCTTTGGGACTCCTCGAGATCCAGATTGGGGTTGTCCTCCTCTTTGTTGTTGTCTGATTGAATGTCAGATATGTGAGGTCACCGTAGCAACCATTCTCTCTGTGTTAAATCACAATGATTGGCTTGCTGCCCTGAACCTTCAGGATGTTTGTTTCCATGTAGCAATTCTTCTGAGCCACAGGAGGTTTCTCAGGTTTGTCATGATAGACCAGCACTATCAGTACACCGTGCTTCCTTTCATCTGTCCTCTGCTTCCTGGGTTTTAACCAAGTGCACAATTGTGGTGAGAAGTACCTCTGGAAGAGGGGAATTTATAGCTTCTTGTATCTGTACGCTTTGGTACTGAGGGGCAAGTCCAGAGACAAAATCCTTTCACCTTCAGTTCACGCTACGCTTACTTGGTCATCTAGGTCTCATCCAAAACAGTGGGAAGTAAACATCAGTTCAGACTTACAAGAATTGAGTTTTTTGGGGCCCCACTACTCTGAGTTTGAGACGGTTTCTACCAACCAGCTTGGTTCCACATGATTCACCATCTTGGTCTGGAACTGCAGTCTCAATCCTCAACCACAGCTTGAGTATGCCTGAGGTTTCTAGGCCATATGCTGCATACACATAGGTAGTCCAATATGCCAGGTAGTGCCCTTGTCCTTTTTAGATGTGGCTGAAGTTGGTGTATCATTCAAACTATCATCCCTTGGACAGACTAGTTCAACATCCTCTGCCAATCCTGGACTCTTTCCAGTGGTGTATGGCAAGGGTTCTCAACCTTTTTCTTTCTGAGGCCCTCCAACATGCTGTAAAAACTCCACAGCCCACCTGTGCCACAATAACCGGTTTTCTGCATATAAAAGCGAGGGCCGGCATTAGGGGATATCAAGCAGGGCAACTGCCTGGGGCCTCATGCCACAGGGGCCCCCATGAAGCTAAGTTACTCAGGCTTTGGCTTCAGCCCCAGGTGGTGGGGCTCAGGGCCCTGGACTTCAGCCCCATGCAGTGGGGCTTTGGCTTTCTGCCCTGGGACCCAGCAAGTCTAATGCTGGCCCTGCTTGGATGATCCTCTGGGCGTTCCTTTCTATCTGTCCTCACTGACCAGGCTTGTCATTGTTGCCTCCTTAATAGATTGGGGAACACATCTGGAATCACTGAAAGTTCAAGGACTGTGGTCAGAGGAGGAAGCTTCTCTGCATATCAGTGTCTTGGAGCTTCATGCTATCTACAGTGGCTGTCAGCTATTTCAGGATCACATCAGGGACTTGGCAGTGCACATCCTTACCAACAATACCACCACAATGTATTGCTATATGTGAACAGACATGGGGGAGCACACTCCAACGTGGTGTGTCAAGAGGCAATCAGGCTCGGGCAGTTTTGCATCAGGGAAAACATTACCCCTGTGGCTGATCGCTTACGTGGGATCCAGAATCACAAAGGGTCCATTTCCAAGAGTTTTAGGGTCAATCTTTGTTTTGGGGCATCCCAGCTGTCGACCTGTTCGCCATGGAAGAAAAGAATAAATGCCAGCTGTTTTGCTGCTGAGGCGGTCTCTGTCCAGGCTCCTTGACTTTTCTGCCTGGGTTGGGAGTTGTCATCCCTGTATGGTTTTCCTTCAATTCCAATCATCCCGCAGGTCATTCTTAAACTGAAATTGGACTCTGCCAAGCTTATTTTTATTGCTCCAGCATCGCCCAAGACAGTGTTGTTTCTCCAGCCTCCTCGCATTATTGTTATGGCTTCCTATATCCTTTCCTCTTCATCTTGATCTCCTGACTCAGCATCACTGGCAGGTTTTGCATCCGGCACTCATCTCATCTCACAGCATGGATGCTGCAACTAGATGAGAAGGAGGAAGGATATTCAGAGATGATCCAGCAAGTTTTGCTCAATAGTAGAAAGCCCTCCACCAAAGTTGGTGACAGTGGCTCTCAGTGTGGTTGTTAGCCTGAGGAGCTCAATCAGTGATGGCTTGTATCCAGGACCTGCTGTTACACCTTCGATCTTCTGGTCTTGCACTTAGTTTTTTGAGAGTGCATCTGGAGGCAATTTCAGCATGCCATCCATCCTTCAGAAGTTGGTGTTTTCAAACTCCATAGGGTTGAGGATCTTGAAAAAGTGTCACTCATCTCCACCCATCAAATAGAGAACTGATTCCTTTGTGGGATCTTAATGCTGTCTAAGTGGCTCTTTGGGGACTTCCATTTGAGCCTCTGGCAACTTCTTTCTCCCTTCTATGTCCGAAAATCACTGTCCTTGTAGTGATAACGTCTACAAGGAGAGAGTTACAAGCTTTGATGGCAGAGCCTGCTTACATGCAATTTTCCAAAGATAAAGTGACCTGTGATTGCACCCTAAGTTTTTTCCTCATGTGGTTTCTCAATCTGATTTGAACCAAGTTATAGATCTGCTAGGGTTCTTCCCTAAGCTGCATTCAACCCCAGAGGAGCAGCGTCATCACAGATGGGAAGTCAGGTGACATTTTGTTTTTTACCTGGATAGGATTAAACTTGTCCATTCTTCATCTCATCTGTTTGCTTCAGATGCGGTCTGAATGAAGGGACACACAGTCTCTTGACAATCTCCTGGTGGTACTTCCTATGTCATGCCAGCATACGAAATAGCTCAGACTATGCATCCTCAAAAGGTGCAAGCTCGTTGCACAAGGGTCCAAGCAATGTTAATGGCATTTCTAAGTGACATTCCTATAGTGGACATTTACAGGGCTGCCACTTGGTTCTCTGTACGTACTCTTACAACCCATTACGCCATTTTAACTCCATCTAGATCAGATGCAAATTTTGGGAAGGCATTCCTGGAGTTCTTGTTAAATAGACTCTGAACTCCGTCTCCCACGAGTACTGCTTGTAAGTCACCTGCCTGGAATACGTGGCTGCATCTATTCGAAGAATTAAAAACGGTTACTTACCTGCACTGTAGCTGTTGTTCGTTGAGATGTGATGCAGACCTGTACTCTACCACCCACCCTCAGCATCAGAGTCTGTACTCTTGATGTTTGGTGTGAAAGAACTGAGGGGGATTGGGGAAGCACTGCCCTAATCTAGCCGGGAGAGGAGCTTGGGCCACAGGATGTGAGCGCCATCCCTATGAGTACTGCTAGGCAAAGTAGAATTTGTCTAGAAGAAATCATGCCAAACTAACCTAATTTCCTTCTTTGATAGAGTTACTAGTGTAGTAGATAGGGGGAATCAGTAGATGTGCTATATCTTGATTTTAGTAAGGCTTTTGACATAGTCCTGCATGGCATTCTCATAGTCAAACTAGGGAAATGTGGTCTAGACGAAATTACTATAAGGTGAATGGACAATTGGTTGAAGATCATACTTAGTAATAATCAGTGGTTCGCTGTGAAACTGGGAGGGCATATCTAATGGGGTCCTGCAGGGGTCAGTCCAGGGTCAGGAACTCATCAATATTTTCATTAATGGGTTGGATAATGGAGTGGAGTGTTTGCTTATAACATTTGCAGAGGACACCAAGCTGGGAGGTTTTTCAAGCCCTTTGGAGAAGAGGATTAGAATTCAAAAGGACCCTGGCAATTTGAAGAATTGGTCAGAATTCAACAAGATGAAATTCAATAATGACAAGTGCAAATTACTTCATTTAGGAAGGAACAATCGGCACAACTACAAAATGGAGACTAACTGGCTAGGTGATGGTACTGCTGAAAAGGATCTGGGGGTTACAGTAGATCACAAATTGAATTAGTCATCAATGTGATGCACCTGCCAAAAAAGCTAATAGGATTCTGGGATGTATTAACAGGAGTGTTTTGTATGAGAAATGAGAGGTAATTATCTTGCTCCATTCTGCACTGGTGATGCCTCCACTGGAGTACTGGGTCAAATTCTGGGCACCACACTTTAGGAAAAATGGGGACGAACTGGAGTGAGTCCAGAGAAGAGTGACAAAAATGATGAAAGGTTTAGAAAACCTGACCTATGAGGAAAAGTTAAAAAAAATTGAGCATGTTTAGGCCTGTTCTACACAGGCTGGGGGAGCTAAGTCAGTCTGTGAGTTACACAGCTTCAGCTACAAAAATAGCGTAGCTGAAGTTGACGTACTTAGAGCTACTTACCGCCGTGTCTTCACTGCGGTAGGTTGGCTGCTGACACTCCCCCGTCGACTCCGCCAATGCTTCTCACTCCGGTGGAGTACCGGAGTCAACGGGAGAGTGCTCAATCGACCCCTGCTGGATCGATCTCTCTGGAGGTAAGTGTAGACATGCCCTTTAGTCTTGAGAAAAGAAGACAGAGGGGAGGGGCCTGATAAGTCTTCAAATATGTTAAAGGTTGCTAGAAAAAGGATGGTGATCAGTTGCTCTCCGTGTCCACGGAAGATAAGACAAGAAGCAATGGGCTTAATCATCAGCAAGGGAGATTTAGGTTAGATATTAGGAAAAACTTTCAAACTAGAAGGACAGTTAAGTTCTGGAGTGAGCTTACAGAGGAGGTTGTGGAATCCCCATCACTAGGCTTTTTAAAAAGGCTGGACGAATACTTGTTAGTGATGGTTTAAGTTTACTTTCCCCTGCCACAGTGCAGGGGACTGGACTGATGAGTTTTCAAGGTCCCTTCCAGTCCGACATTTCTGTGATTCTGGTTTGTGTGTCATTAGCAATTACAATACTGTTAATCTCTGAAATTCATGGATTTTTAATTAACAGTGGTTTAAATGAGAGCAGAAGTGGGCTCAGTTCACATGTTGGCCAGTGTGAAGTGAATGAAATATGCAAGAATAATAAAACAACCAGCATTGGTCTCCAACTCTGCTGACTCGTAGGAGGTGGGAGTGCTGTGCACTGTGGAAGATCAGGGTTAGTGCTATGGAGATGGCTTGGGGTTATTTCTACACACACAACCACACACACACACACACACACACAACACACACACACACACACACCACACACACACACACACACACACACGACAACACACACACACACACACACACACAACACACACGACACAAACACACACACGACACACACACACACACCCCCTGGGGGTTCAGGAGCCTCTATCCTCTCACTCACCTATTCAGGCTCATCACCATTGTATCTGAGCACCTAACATTATCATCTGCATTTTACTAATGGGGAAACTGAGGCACATTGAATAACCACACTTCTATTTTATGAGGTTTCTTCCAGAAGGCACATTGTAACTGCTGGGTACTTGCAGTAGGGATTTCCTATCCTTCACTGAGGCCCAGGTAATGCCAGGGTGTGTTACATGGAGGAAAAACAAAAGTTTTACTTGTTAATTTTCATTCTCCGCCAAGTGATTTGGTGCTTTAAAGTTACTTGACTTAGATCAGCAGTAACAACAGCTAGAAAGACAGTTCAGTGGCATGGATTTAAGGGGAGAATTGTGACGAGTAAATCTCAGTGCCGATGTGCTCAGCATATCTGTATGTCCAGCGAGAAAGGTATGAGCTTTTCAGGAGTGGTCTATCAGAACTGTATCTTCTGAGCACAAATTCAGTTACATGCCATTTTTCAGCACTGAGAAATTTCAGCTTTGCCAGAGAAACAATCAATGACTCCTCTCTGCTCCCTTTTCCCCTGCCAGTGCTGCTTCTCTTAACGCATTCGCAGCCTGGAGCAGTAATATGGGACTTCCTGAGCACCCCCTCACTCCCACCCTTCACAGGAAGCGGGAGGCTTTTCCTTAGGTGATTCATATTGAAACAAACCTTCTGTCTCCTTCAGGGGACTCATGGTTGTTTGAGTTTTCAGCTGTGGGTGATTGCAAGCCGCCTCCTCCTCCCTGCCCCTTTTGTGTGTCAGGTCTGATCTCCTCAACATAATCTCTGAGAGACTCAAAGCCCTTGCCTCAAGTGGTTTTCCAAAAATACTGTGCAAAGGATGAAATCGGGTAGACAGCATTGAAAGGGGGAAAGGAGTGAAAGTGATGGTGGGGAAGAAGTCCCTCAAGGATAGAATGGCAACCCAGAGGTCAGCTCTGTCCCCAGGCATGAAGCATCAGATAATGTTTTTGTGCAGTCTGGAGCAGACATAGAAATGAACCTCAGTGATGATGTGTGGGTGGGGGAAAACATTTAACCCTTTCCAAACCACTGTAATTAATGAAAGCTAGGGATCTAAGGATTTCCCGTCAGAGTCAGCCTTTAGAGCATCTCATTGTAAAGTGCCAGCATGTACTGGAAATGGAGAGCCAGCCCCCTTATGATACCTGAACACATTTTTAGCAACTCTAATGTGGTTTCCGTTCGAGCCCTCACTTCCTGCCTGCTGTCCCTCCTGTCTCAGAAAACTGCATTCTTGATAGTCATTACCTTTGCCAGGAGAGGGTGTGAGTTGCAGACCCTGATGATTTGGCCTCCTTACACATAGTTTTCCAGGGACACGGTTACACTTTGGCCGTACCTGAAGTTTGTATTCAAGATGGTGTCTCAGTTTCACTTGAACCAGGTGGTATATTTGCCTGTATTTTCTCCTAAGCTGCATTCCTCCTCAGAAGAGCAATGCCTCCATACGCTAGATGTCAGACTCTCTCTAGCTTTCTATCTGAACAGGACGGAACAGTTTTGTGCTTTGCCTCGCCTGTTTCTTATCATATGTGGACTGCATGAAGGGCACAAGCAGTCACTGTGCAGACCATCTCTAGATGGATAAACCTCTTGCGTGAGAACTGCATTCAATAAAGTGTCAGCTTCACTTTCTTAACAGATACGGGTGCATTCAACAACGGCACAGGCAACATCGTGACATTCCTCAATGACATGTCCATATTGGACATTTGTAGGGTGACCACAGAGTCTTTCATGCATACTTCTACAGGCCATTTTGTGATCACTGCTTCTTCCAGAGTGGACACTAATATCAGAAGAGCCATCCTGCAATCTTTGTTCAGGTAGACTTCAAGCTGAGCCTCTGGTTGGGTGTACTGCTCACTAGTCACCTTCTTGGAATACACATCTGCATCTACTTGAAGAAGAAGAAATGGTTGCTTACTATAACTGGTTCTTTGAGGTGTGATGCAGAAGTGTATTCCACAACCCACCTGCCATCTCATCTGCATCAGTGTCTTTCACTGGACATTTGATGAGAAAGGACTGAGGTGGGTTGGGGCGTGCGTGGTGCCGCTCTACAGGCACTGCTAAGCAAAAGTCTCTGGCTCCAACACACGCATACACCTACTTGGAATACATGTCTGTATCACATCTCGAAGAACCACAGTTGCAGTAAGGTAACCATTTCTTCTTTTCCACTAAATGACCCTAAATCCACACCTAGTATGGTGAACATTTTTGGTGTTCCCAACTGGTGAAGATAGGAGTCTTACTCCTGCTGAATGCAGTTCAGTGGGGAAACAATATGATAGAGAAATCTGAACTATAGGTCTTGATTCAGTGAGGAATGTAGGAGCTGAAAACAAAGAAAAGTATAGCTGCTGTCCCAGGGCCTTCCATCTTCTTGCTCTACATGCATTAGACATCGTTATGGAAGGGCCCCAACCTTTAGGATGTCAAGACACTGTTATCTTCTTCCCCACCCTGGACATGCTCCTTGTACTTGACTCTAGTCCCACATTCTCAGATATAGGTGTAAGGAGGTATAATAAAAGCTGTGACATGCAGTAGTACTGGTAGAGACTGCTCTTTATTCCCTGGTCCTAAGGGTCAGGGTTGCAAAAGGTCATATTCCTCCCTGTCATGTGGTGGGAGGGGAGTGGTGAGTGTCTGCCGATTCTAGTGGTTACTGTTACAGGAGGCACTGACATTATCTTGACACCTTGCATCCAGGGCCGGCTTTATGAGCTGCGGGGCCTGATTGGAATACTTGGCGGCGGTCCGAGGCTTCGGAGGCATTTCAGCAGCAGGGCGTCCTCTCTGGGTCTTCCGCAGCACCAAAGGACCCCCAGCCACCGAAGACCCCCAGAGCAGGGCCCCCTTGGGTGCGGGGTCCTCTTCAGCGCGGAGCCTGATTCCGGGGAATTGGCATAAAGCCGGCCCTGCTTGCATCAATAATATGCTTTCTATAGTGTCGTTTAACTGGGAACTGTGTTCAGCTCTGCTTGAGCAACCCTAGAAGTAAAACTCTAGCACTGGAAGCATCTGTCCTAAGCTAATGGTAGCAGTACATCTGTCAACAACTTTTGTGCTGCCTTTCCTGCTTGGGGGCATAGTTTCTGCTGCACAAAAATTGTGTCTGCATACTTGAATGCATAGGGACTTGTGTGGTATTATTCTAGTGGAAGGTAGTGGTGACTATCAGTCGTCAGGCTGAGACATCTTTGAGGCTTTTATTTAAGTTGCAGGGAAAGCCTACACAAAGGTCTATATGAAACTAGGTGAACCTGTAATGTCTGAAATCCAGTTACATATGGATTCTGTCCACAGGTGCCAGTGCAATCAAACTGTGATTCTGCTTACCCTGGTTCTAAGCAATCATCTGTATAACTGACTCTCTTGTAGTGCAAGAGCTCTTTACCTCACTGGCAGGTTTCAGACTGCTGGGGTTACCAAGAAACAGTATTTTTATATGACGTTTCCTGTCTCTCTGGTTGCATACTGTCTATGTGGCTTCCTTCTTTGGATCTAGCCTATTAGAAAACTTCCAGGTTCTGTTGAGCAAGAGGTTTGCCCTGGCATGGCTAGTTGAAGGTAATCTACTGTCTTCGTGCTTTCTGGGTGGGAAACAAAATGAGAGACAGAAAGACACACCCACCCTTCCCCACAGGTGTGTAAGCTGCAAGCCAGAAGAAGAATAGGAGTTGTAGTCCCAACTGACTGCTGTTAATATGGCTGTGCTCTGTACAGGCCCTATTATTAGCCAAAGCCTCATTGTGCTACCATAGGGTGGCTTACACCTTAAGGGCTAGAGGACTGGGGTCAGCCAATCCTGATTACTGAGGAAGCATACCTAAGCAGGAATCACTTGATTTCCCTATAAGAGCAGAAGGAAGCTGCAGAGAGTATTCTCAGGAGAAGAGAGGCTGCTGGGAACGAATAGGCTCCAGCAGAGAAACCTGAAACTTGGAAAGGCTTTGGAGAATGGATGGACTTGAAAACTTTATTATGAATGTTTAAGTTGTTAAAATAGAACCTGATAGGGGATGGGAATGGATGGAAGTGTTTGAATTATTGAGGAAGTCCCCTGAAAGGCGAAAACGAGGCAAGGGACTGCTTGCACGGCCATGCTGAGGCTGAGAAGCGGCACCCAGGAGAAGGTCACTTGTTGACAACTTCCAAAAAAAAAATACGATGGGGGAGTTGGTAACAACTCCTATAGTTAAATTGCCTAATATTTTCCGTTATAAAAAACTCACTCACTCTTCCATTGTTTACAGAAAGCTGTTGATATCTGGCAGGAGGAACACTCTCCAGCTACAGAAATGTCCTTTCTTTATCCTGTGAGATGTTATTCAACCTTTTGCTGAGATATAAACTGTTAAAATTCACCATTTCACTTCTCTGCTTTTCATTCCTCAGGATAATTTTGACAGCATGAAAAAAATGAAACACATGAACATCATAAAACTGGGCTCATGACACTGCCACAGCAGCAAGAGGACACTAGTGGGAAGAGTGGGGTAGAGGAGCCAGGCTGGGCTCCCCGGAGCCAGCTTATGGCCCCAGTGGCTCATACCCTTCTCTGGAGGCACCACATGAAACAGGAACTAGCTAGGCTCTTTTCTCCTCTCCCTCCACCAGTGCAGCACCTGACCCCAGGTACACAATGGGGCTGGAGCTCCTCTAACTTCCCACAGGGGAAGGAGAAAAAGACAGGCCAGGTTCCCTCCAGCCCAGCAGCCAATCCTCCGAGCTCTGGAGATAAAGTGAGCAGGCATTCCCCACCATTCCTAAGTGGGAAAGAAAGGAGCAGGCCAGGCTGGAATACCCAGTGCTTGACCTAGCAGTCCATCCTCCCTCTGGGAGAACAGCCTTCTGCTGCTGCCAACTAGTGTAGTTAGGCCTCTAGTTCAAGTGGTAGCAGTCTGTGCTGTACTGCTGAATGTTCAAGGTTGAACCTTGCTGATGGTGCATGATGGGGCATAGTTACAGTTGCACAGAACGTTATTTGTTTTTACCTTTTTCCATTTAAAAAATTGAGAACATTATTATATTTAAAAAAAATCTCTTGAGAAAGTAATTTAGGTTGCAAAATGAAGCACTTAAAAATTAGGAAATCCCAGATTTGTGGTTGCTCACACAACTTTAATTTTGCTCCCTTCTGTTATGCATTATGCCAGTCTTTAATTACATGATCACATATCTTTTCCCCACAGGGCTCCTGCCCCATTCAGTACACAGGATGGATGCACAGGGGGACAGAATTAAGTTTGAGTGGGCAATAATAAATCTGGCATTTCCTGTCAAGTGCTTGACTCTGCAACCTAAGTAATGTTCTTTTGTGTGTGTTTTATGTATGTGTATATTATGGGCAACCTTAATAATAGGTGTCACTACCATCTTCACCTAACACTTGTGGTATAAGGCCCTGTTTTCAGTTGCTTATAACTTTGCAAATTTTTTACCATGTAGACTGAAATTTTCCATCCTGGGTGACTGCCTGATTTTTTGTGAAAGTTTCAGCTAAAATAGTGTAGTTGTTTCCAAAAATGAGATTCAGGAAAAATATGTTGTATTGCCCATGTTAAAAAAATCTTACAACCATTTTGTTGTATATCTGGAGCAGGGACTTGAAATTTGGCAGGGGGTGTTACTCAAGTATCAGGGATTTGTCTTTTGCCATCCTCATGAAAATCCTCCCAACCTGGGCCAGGTTATAGGCCTCTGGAAATTGCAGTTTATGCAAGCTCAGTAAGCACTTGTTAGCTGCTGGCAGATAAATTTTCTGAAGATTCCATCTATTCTGGGCATGCTCCATCCCAGGATTGCAGCAGCTGAGCTGCAATTCTCTTTCAGTTGCTCCTCCTAGCTTCCAGGAGCCAGTGGTGCTGTTCTTTGTCCTCCCTTTGGCACCCCTGCCCCAGTGTGGAGGAGGAAGAAACAGCCTGACTGAATGCAGAGGGTTGAGCAGGAGTTTGGGGGGAGTGAAGTGGGGGAAGGAGCCATAGGGTGAGGGTGTATAGGGAAAGGCATGGAGGAGGGTAGAATCAAGGGGCATGGATGGGTGAAGAGTGGGGAGGGGACATAAACTAGGGGTGAAGGTGGGGGCAGAAGTGTTTATAGCTATTTAGCATATGCTTCCCTCCAGAACTTGAAATTTGAACCCCGGCTACCCCTGATTCATTTCTATGCTGTCAATAAATAGTTGTGAAACCCTCTGGCAAAGCATATATCTCATCTTTCTCCTGATTAATTATAGGGTGACCAGGTGTCTGGTTTTCGACCGGAACACCTGGTTGAAAAGGGACTCTGATGGCTTCAGTCAGCACCACCAACTGGGCTATTAAAAGTCTGGTTGGTGGTTCTGTGGCGTTAAGGCAGGCTAGTTCCTACCTGTCCTGGCTGGCAGCACGCTGCGTCCCAGTAGTGGCCAGGAAGTCCAGCTTCTAGGTGGGAGGGCATGGGGCTCTGCGTGCTGCTCCCGCCCAGAACACTGGCTTCGCATCCCCTTTGGCCGGGAACCGGCCAATGGACGCTGGGGGGGGAGGGGCGGTGCCTGCAGGCGAGAGCTGCGCGTGGAGCCTTCTGGCCCCTCTGCCTAGGAGCTGGAACTGCTGTGTGCTTCCAGAGGGAGTGCACAGTGCAGTGCCAGGACAGGCAGTTAGCCTGCCTTGGCCCCCACGCTACGCTGTTAACCGTGAGCCACTGGAGGTAAACCTAAGCCCCCAGCCCTGAGATCCCCCAAACCTGGAGGCCTCTCCTGCACCTCAAACCCCCCAGCCCAAGCCCAGAGCCCTCACCTCCCTGCCCCAGCCCAGAGCCCCCTCCCACAACTTGAACTCCTGCACCCCAGCCCGACCCCAGAGCCCTCACCCCCTCCTGCACCCCAGCCCTCTGCCTCAACCCACAGCCCCTCTCGCACTCCAACTCTCTCTCACACAACGACTCTCTCAGACTCACCCCCGAGCCCACTCCTGCACCTTTAACCCCTCATTTCTTGCCCCACCCCGGAGCCCGCACCCCCAATTAGAATCCTCACCCCCCTCCTACACCCAACCCCCCTGCCCCAGCCCAGTGAAAGTGAGTGAGGGTGGGTGAGAGCAAGCCACTGAGGGAGGAGGAATGTAGTGTGCGGGGGCAGGGCCTTGGGGAAGGGTGGGACTAGGATGCTCGGTTTTGTGCAACTAGAAAGTTGGCAACCCTAATTAATTACACATTTTTCCAAAGCACCCCTGCCTTATTCAGTGCTCAAAATGGTGGACATTGCCCAATGAATGGGGAGTTATGAAATATTTCTCTTTGTTTTCCTCATGTATAGCCCTAAGCCTTATTTAACACACATCCAAACTTTGCACTGAATACAAAATTAATTTCCTCATGCCCATTCCTATTGTGAATTCACCATAATATCTACGTGTTTCACAGACATTAATGAATTTATCTACACAACATCCTTGTAGAGTGAAGTTGTGGTGTTATCCCCATTTTACAGATGGGAAACTGGCACACACAGAGAGAAAGGTCTAAAATTGTCAGAAATATCCACTAATTTCGTGTGCACAAGTTGAGGCTCCTAAGGCCTGATTTTTAAAGGTATTTGGCATTTTTACATCACCTTGTATGTTCAAAGCACAGCTCCAATCACCTTCATTTGCTGTTGTGAGTTCTCAACGCTTCTGCAACTTGGTCCCCAGGTCTCTCAAACTGGGTACAAAGAAAATTCGCTAGATACCTTCCAACTCTGCAACAAATGAGATGGATCCTATAGACAACAGACTCAATAACTACCATGCTGAATGAGGCGAGGGTCCTGTGGAAGAAGCAGTGAGAGATCACATAATTGGACTGAATCATAATACATATGCACAAGGGGGTTGAATTAAAGTTATTCAGGAAATCTTAGTTCTGTCATTTCTTAACTTTTGACTGACTGATTTTTCAAAGGTAACTTTTTTGACATTTTTTGAATGTATTATGGTTATTCAGGTGAATTTTTGAATATAATATATAGTTAATGTAAGGACCCTGGAATGACTGTAATTGTTAGAATTACTTAATATGCGAAAACATTATATTCAGAAGTGAGTTTGGATGTTTTTGTTTTTATTGCATATTTGGAGTTTGTATTTTGGTTGCTCTGAGCTGTCCCTTAAAGGACGAGATGGGGAGAGCACTTTTACTGTCGTGTGTGTTTGAA
Source organism: Chelonoidis abingdonii (assembly GCF_003597395.2). Classification (NCBI taxonomy): domain Eukaryota; kingdom Metazoa; phylum Chordata; order Testudines; family Testudinidae; genus Chelonoidis; species Chelonoidis abingdonii. The sequence goes on from NC_133769.1 coordinate 101,384,247, forward strand.
ACCATTGTGTAAGAGGTATTACTGTATCTACACAGTGGAGAATCCAGCCGTTGTATGTTTCTGGGAGGTCAGATATTGATTTAACTTTTCAGAAAGCAAGCCTCATTAGTATTTCTGGAGGACTGGATGCCTTAGGGCTTTGCTAATGAGCTACAGTGCCTTTCCTGTGGAAGTCATCAGTGAGTTGTGTGTAAATATAATTTGGTGCACCCCAGTTCCAACTCCTGCAACACACTTATCGTTATCATTTGTACTGGTTAGCAAGATCTTCAGGTCAGAGGCTGTCCTGAGTTGTGAGTCTGTACAGCGCCGCCCTGATCTCAGGTGAGCCCTCTGGAGAGAGCTCCTGCTACAGGGGTGAAAATCATGTTACTCGTGATAAACGTGCGAGCGTTAGCATTAGCAACTCTGATGGTCTCACACACATGCCTCGAGGGTGGGTGGGGGAGTTAAAAACACGATTTAATCTTTTCAAAAAATTTCTAGCCAAGCTCATTATTTCCTACAGTTTTACTCATGACTATTGAACATTTTCTAGTTGCCAAACCTGAAAATAGCTAAGAGTTTAGGGAAGTTCCTATGTCTTATGCAGGGAGATTCCCAAAAATAGGAGTCCTGTGTGATTATCCTCTTCGGAGAAGTAGGATTACAATTCACTTTCTCTTTGTCACAGCCCTTTCAGGAGGCAGATGGCATGATGTGACTACATTTGGGAGGTGTCGCTAATCTGAGAGGAAACAGTAGAATGGGGGAGGAGAGAGAGTGTTGAAAATATGAGTGAGGACAAGACCTAAACCTGTTCTGGAAATAACAGTCTGAGAGAAGAGAAAAGTCAAGTCAAACCAATGGGTCTGTGACCGAGAGAGAGTCTGAGGGCCCCAGAGAAGTGGGGCAGCTCTAGGGTTGTCACTGGGATTTAGTGCTCTCACTTGAGTCAGAAATGGAAGGATTCCCACCTCCCTTCTTTCATGTGTAAAGAAGACAAAAATAAAGAGAGTGGAAGTGGCTAGCAAGGAATAAATCTTTCTTCTCTTGTCTCTCTGCAGCAGTTCGGCAAAATCCTTGATGTAGAGATAATCTTTAATGAGCGTGGCTCCAAGGTAAGTCCTGTTTCTATATCCAGTTTCTCTTGTTGTTTTGATTGCACAGAGAAAGAGGCAGTTCGTTGCCTAGATAATATGCTCTGCAGAGATCAGGAGGAACTGGTGTGATGGGGGGGAATGGAGAAGCTACTTCTGGGACTCTCTCCTGCTCCCTCTAACTCCAGAATCCAAGCATGGCCAGTTCTGGGCAGCACATCCAAATGCTCCCAAACATTCCTCTCTCTAATGAGAGATCAGGTTCCCCAACCCTGTGATGGAGGAGGGAGTCATTTGAACCCTCTTAGCAGCAGTTTTCACTGCAGAGCAATGTGGTGTTCTCTGGGGAAGGCAAGACAAGGTGACACTATGTGTTATGTATTGATATCCATAAAGCGGTTTTTATTACATAAAAAAGTGCTTATTTAGAGTAAGTGGAATATCTCACATATGCAAGGAATTTTTTCCTCGCCATAAAACTTAATAGACTATTGTGAGAAATACTGGCCTTCCTTGACAGAGACATCTGATACTTAAATTAAGCACCCACAATTTCCCCCAGTATGAACTCTTCCCCATTGAATTTCTATTTGCGCAGCTATTTTCACCTTTAAGAGGCATCAAAAGGGAGGTTTTGTTCAGCATTGATGCTAATTTACCTCTCTGGAGTCCAGGCTTCAAATGCTGCTCAGGTCAAATGTAGTGAATTTCAGTGATCTCTGTCCTAACTGGCAGTTGGGTCTCATCTCATAACCAAGATCGTCACAATGACAAATTGATGTGATTCTCTCTCTGCCCAGGAGGTCCAGCACTGGAATAGCAGGGAGTGTTGCAGGTCAGGATCAAGGTGCATTGGCAGAGCTCTGTGGGGGAAGCTTGCACAGTGCATGTCTATACTATGCTTGACTTAATCAGTGCTACGATTCCCATTTTCAATTAAAAATGAAAATTTCCTCTCTCACACGAGATTTTGAAGATGCAAGCCAGCTAAGCAGTTTATATTTTAAAATCCCTGCCTTTCCCTTGGGTTTGAAGTTCACAGCACTATGCAGTCCCACTGCTCCTTCAGTGATATACTGATATACAAGGTTCTCCACAAATTCTCACCTGTGTTCCCTAAATTACATTTTAAAATTCCTTAATATTTCCATGCATTCTCTGGAATCCAAGCAAGGGGTTGTTTTATGTCTAAAAGAACCAAGATTCACTTCCCACTCCTGACAGCATATCCCTCCACCCATTTTTGCCCATTCTGTGTGTTTTATAATCCAATCTGTGTAAATAGGTTTCTGGATAGTTTAGTTTGAGAGTTTTTTCTGTCTCTTTATAGATACAGTAAACCCAACATGCTTTTACCAGAAACATTCAGCTATGGCAGAAAATGTAAATATTTATTCTGCTCTGCACAGTTTTCTGATGTTTGTAGGGCAGAGCTGTCTGTGAATTAGCCTTGATTTTAGTAATTTCTCTCGGGCGTTGTGAACAGCCTCTAGCAAAATCTCTGCTTTTTCTGAAAGTAATCACTAAAGAAAAAACAAAACCAACTGACCTGTCAGAAAACCGTGGAGCTATATACCTCTTCCCCACGGTATTTGTGCTTTACAGTTCTGTGTGCTTTTCCACTTCCATACACACCCAGTCTTTGCCCCCAGCCCTGCATTAAACACCCACACCTGCCCTTTCCCATTTCAGGGATATTTACATGGAGGATTTTCTGGGAAGCCTTGAATTCTGATTATGAACATTAGCTGTGCAAGAAGATAATTTAAGCCCAAGGCTTCTGGTTTTCGGTTAAAACAAAAAACATGTTTGCTGAAGAGTCTTTTGCGGAATTTTGCCCTGGATTCTTAGTAAATATTTTTTAAATGAAAACAATCCAAAGACATAATATTCTGGATATCCAGTTTCCTATTGCTGCTTGTCAACTTCATAGCAATGAGTAGTTGCAAAACTGATGCTTGCTGTTTCAGAGATGGGGAACAGCTTGAATGGAACCCAGAATACACCCAAAGAATATTTGTTCATGATATTTTGCATCCTGCTGTACCCAAAGTAATTATAATTGTTTTTTAAAAATGCCAAAATTATTCCTACTTAGTATGAAAATGGGAAGCCCAAGTCTTACTGAGTGGGGTATAGCTGCACGAACCACCTGATATTCACACTATAACGTAAAAACAACAGTTTGGTGACCTGATGGTGAAGCAAAGGAAATGGATCTTTCTGGAGGCCCCTTATTCACTCTTGGGTTCTTCCCCTCCACTCCCTCCCACCTCCAAAATAAAATTTGAAATAAATTAAAGATCTGAATGCATTTCTCCTGCCCTGTGGTTTCCTTTGAAATCTAATTATATGAAACCTCTCTCTTCTCCTTCTCCTCTCTCTTGGGAATCTGAAAGCAGATGCTCTTGCTGCCTGCCTTGTGCTGTGTTCTCAATGCTCCACTCCCCTTCCCAGAGTTCCTAAAGGATGTAGTTTGTATGTGTGTTTGGTAAATATTTAAGGTATAAAGGTAAATCCCAAATTCCCCTGGTTTTGCCCCCATCCAGTATGCGATGGGAAACTCTTCCATGGTCTGAGGAGCTTTTTGTCCCTACCTAATGGTGGCAGAGGTTCTCTGCCAGAAATTACTCCAAGGCTGGTAAATGTAGGGATTTGAGAAAATGTGCAAGTTATAGCCTTCCTTTTGGATCCACTTGAGATGAACTGATAACTTTTCTTTCTGCATCATTAATTCACTTAGATGGGTGATGTTCTTTTTTTACATTCTGAGAGGAATTGTGCCCAACAGGGCAAATGATTGTGGCCCCTGAACACCTGAGAAATATGCTAACTGAGTCATGTTACATCACAACAACTGAATTGTGTTACTCATGTTGGAAAATTGCATTGTTGACTTTCTGAAGTGTGGGGGCGGGGTGAATTAGTTCCAAGTCATGTGGTGGTTTCCCCTAATCAGGTTATTTGGATTCCAAACTAATCAGAGTGCTCCTCTGATTGGACTATTTAAAATGACACTGTTGCCCCTGGTGGTCTTTACACCGAGTCTGTGCTGCTACCCATTCGAAAGTATACATGAATGTTATAAGGCCTCTTGGTTTTCTTGTAGTTTTCAGCTTGCCTAACAGAATGACTTCAGATTTCCCTTAAATGGGATTCCCCCCCCCCCCCCCCCCAGGAAACTAGCTGTTTGTTTTTTATTTCCCTCAACTTACCATAAAAATTCTAGTTCTGATTCATGTAAATGGTACAACACTCCCATCTCCAATTCACCATGCATTTTAGTGAACCATGGACAGAATACATCCAGAGTAGGTGAGGGTATATGATGCTCCACTTGTTGGAGGAGGCACCTCTTCTAGTAGATGTCCCAACGTTGGTACACCAGCTGAACAACTGTGCTTGTTTGCGGCGTTAATGCCATCTGCATGTTAGCTTAACCATAGAATTTTAATTGAGACCTGCTCCCTCCATTTCCTATTCCCAGAAGCTATAAGGAAACATTACACCAGAAGGAAACTTAGCGCTTTTCTCCTCATCAGTCATTCAAGATGCAGCATTCAGAGCTGTGCACAGGTTGATATTAATAACAAAATAAGACTACTTCTGAACCAAGAGTCCTGACTGCTAATTGGTTAATGAGGGAATCATTTACAAAAAAATATTAAGAGTTCAGTTTTAGTACAGATCTCACATGCCATTGGTTTTAGAATTACGTAAATGATGTCCCCCGCTTCCTTTCATGGGGAAAACCCAGACCCATCAAAAAAGTTAGCCCAGTGTCCTGAATAGTGTTCTGAAATTCTTATGAGAGAGAAGGTAGTATCCACAGGAGCAAATCCGGTGAAGCTTAACCCCAAAAGGGATTGTGGCTTGTTGGACAAATATACGTCGATCATATGTATAGAGTTCCACTTTTAGCTGCTAGCTGAGGAACCTTCTGACAATAGTGCACACTACTACTGTGGTGACCTGGGCTACTGGCCACATATTTGATTACAGGATTCTGGTTCAAGGAGAAATTTAATTCACACAGGGCCCCGCTCAGCACCACTCCAGTCCCCTGTGTAGTTGTATGCTTCATTTTAACATTTTGTAAAATTTCATACACGTTCTGTAAATTTTGTTCCGATCTATTGCAATTCAGACAGAAAACAGGCAGAGGTGGTTAGCAGGCACACTGATACATCCACCCACCCTTTATGGACTTCCTGTACTGAAGGTTGCCATGGCAGTCTGTGCTGCAGCAACAGCATCTCCTACATTCCTGAGATCTAAACCAGAGAAACCAAAAAGGGATGATTAGTTAAAGGACACTCATGTGCAAATCTCTCTCTCATTTCCTCTGTTATCCCCAAATAAATCCTCTTACTTTCACATGCTGTTCCAGCACCCAGTCATCACCTCTTCTTTCCCCAAGGACTGAAACACATCTCCTGGAGCCTCACTGCTAGAGGAAGGGATGGGTTACATCACCTTTTCAGACCTTTTTCTGGAACACACCCATCTCAGGATCTTAAGAGGGAAACATGAGTGAAGAAACAATTAGTGCACCTACAAAACAAAGAAAATCAAGCTCCTTAACTCGTGAAGCACCAACATCAGAATTTATATATTCAGAATCATAATATTGCCCATACTCCAGATGCAGAATTGGTCTGGCAGCAGCAGCAGCCCAAGTAGAAGTTATATCACCCTTGTGATAAAAGACAAGGAACAGCTTCAAAACACTGGTAGAGCGGACACTCCTCCCTACTTTTGCTATGCCCTTGAAAGCTGGGAGTGGGGGTAGGTATCTCATGCTGCTCATACAACTTTTATAGCACAGCATAGTTGCAGAAAGCACACACCTATTTTTTAAAAATATACCTGCACACTAACTTGCCTAAATAAGAAATTTGCACCCATTTAACTAAAGCTGTAATTTTAAACCCATTTAGTTAAACCAGTGCAAAAGATGTGTGGACACTCTTATGTTGGTTTAAGTCAATTTAAACTAAAGCCAAATAAGTCCCTAAAGCTATGTCTACACTGAAGACCTCACGGCAGTACTGCTGCAGCTGCGCCAGTGTAAGGTCTCCTGTGTAGCCTCTCTAGGCCAGCAGGAGAGAGCTCTCCCGCTTGCATAAGTAAGCCACCCCTAATGAGAGGTGGTAGCGATGGCAGCGGGAGAGTGTCTCCTACTGACATAGCGCTGACTGACAAAGGTTTAACCAACAAAGTGCCAATGTAGACATAGTTCATTATTATTTTCTTACTAAACTGAAATAAGTGTGTCCACACAGGTTTGTATTGATTTAACTAAATTGGTTCAAAGACAGACAAGTTAAATCATTGCCACATTCTTTTGTCAGCATGGTCTTTAGTAATTACATGGAATGAAAGAAATGTAGCCAAAATCTTTCCCCCTTGTTGTCTAGCTACAATTTTAGGCCTTGTCCACATGCAGTCTGAACTCAGGCAAATCCTGGTGTGCGCACTTTTATTTTGGCTTACTGGTCACTAATTTCAGCTGAGTTTATACCAATTCATAATTAATTTGAGACAAACTGAACAAAGTCTGGTGTAAAACAAAATAAGAGAGTTCACACAGCCATTTGTGTGCTGGCTTAACTAAATCCATTTAAAATCGCACCTAAGTGCAACTCTGCTTGTAGACAAGCCCTTAGTTTGATTTCCCTTACTGACCAGAAGATCTACTGTTCTCCTCCTGCAGGGTTTGGGGAATGTGTGTTCACTCTTTAAACAGTGAGAGCTTGTTTCTGAATCTCTTGCTCTGCTGCTGTTGGTGCATTCCAATCACTCATCTCAGGTGGATTATGGAGGAAGGTGGAAGGTCCCGTAATCTCTCCTAAAACCGTGGAAGCAGGCAGCCTGAACTGCTGGACTTTCCTGGCCATGTCTCTATGCTTCTGTGTCTTGACTGTGTCTATAAAGAGGGTTTATTTTCAGAAAAACAACTTATTTTTGGTAAAAATTAATTTTTGAATGTAGCAGCAAGTTAAGGAATTGCCCTTCAGAGGCTTTGTGTTCTAGCAACACAAGACAAAGATACTGCTGCTCGGGTGAATGTTCTAAGCACAGTGGAAAACAAAGAGTTAACAATGCATGGATTTCAAGGGACTGGTTTAGTTTCCTTTGGTTTTTATTTTATGTTTTTTGTTGTTTTATTGTTTTGTTTTGTTTTAATTTCTGTGTTCTGGCCACACCCAGGAGAACCGTCTGCTTTTGATTTCTCCCTTTACGGTCACATGGTAAATTTTCTTTCTCATTCTTCAGAGATGGAAACATTCAAAGACTATATATCTCTATCTATCTATTTTTTTACACCGCTCATCCTGTTGCTTGTTATTTATTGCGGAATCTGAGGCCAGACTAAAAGGGTGACAGTTACTCGGTCTCTTCAGGGCCCTCAAACAAGCCTTTGGGAAAAGAGAGAGGGGTGCTGTTGGGTTGCAGATAGCTCAAATGTTGCAGAGAGGTTTCTTTGGGGGTACCCAGTATTGTCTAAGCTTGATCTTATTTCCTACTGACGGTTGAGCCACTGGCAAGGTTGATGTTGGAAAGTCATAACAGTCCTATTAAACTTAGTCTACCTGTAATATTTAGAAAACCCTAGATCTCTCTTGACCCAGGCCTGCATCATCCCTGGATCTAGCCCACTGCCTGCAGAGGTAAGGAGAGCCTTTGCCCATTGTGGATCCAGTTAGCAAATATTTTTTGCTTGAAACGAGTATTGTTTTGTAAAGCAGACAGTCTTGGGTGTGAGTAGAAATTATCGGGGGGCAGGGAGAAGACTGTTATAAATGAATGTGGGTACAAAATAATCTCCATTCTTTTGTAGGTCATCTTTTAAAAAAAAGATTTTTAAAAATCGGTGTTGTGCCTTTTTTCTCCCACATGGAAATTTTTAAAACAAATGAAGAAAATAAGAATTCTGCCTTTTGTTTTTTTTTGTTTTTTAAGCCTTAGAAATAGCAGTAATGTCAGGTCCAGTCTGGTCTACTTTTACTGGGGTTGTAGTTGTAGGCAGTGTTGTCGTAGCCATGTTGGTCCCAGGTATTAGAGAAACAAGGTGGGTGAGGTAATATCTTTTATTGGACCAACAGAAGTTGCCTGTGGAGTACTAGTTGGAAGGCTCAGATGTGCATTATATGGTCTCATACTTTAATGCAGGGTGCATAGGTGTTGAATCTGTAACATCATCCATAGTCCAAAGTGTTAATTGGGTATTCGAATTAAATAAGTGTCAACCGAGGGATACAGTCTGAGGGCTTGTCTATGCATAAACTGGAACCAAAATAACTATATCAGTTTTAATTCATGCCTTTAGTTATTTTGGTGCAAGTCTGTGTGTGGGCATTCATTTTGGAATGAGTGCCCCAGTTTGATATTAGTTGTTGGTTTCAAATTTTTTTTACTTAAGTTCATTCGAAATAGGGACTCTTATTCCAAAAATAAATGTCCCCACACAGATTTACACTGTCTAGAATAGTGTGAAGTAAAACCAGAATAGTTATTTTGGTTCCAGTTTGTGTATAGACAAGCCCTAAAAATCTCTTTTCCTCGGTTGCTCAGTTTTATGTCATTTGTGATGTCAGAATTTCTTTTAATTCTCTTCTCTCCATAAACTCTTCCAGGACAGATAATAACTATGTTTTAAATGAAAAAGCAAGTTTTTATTTTTAATTTTTTTACAAGAAATTTTCAGGCTGCCTTTATACACCATAAAGAAGCAAAGAGGGACACAAGTATAACTTTTCCACCTTCACAGGTTGCCTTTAAAGGCAACCTATGGTCTATCCTCCTTTGGCAGCAAGCTCAGCTCCAGCATGTCTGAGCCAAGGTTCAAGAGGGTTTTATCAATTCAGATTGGTTGGCCTTCCCTGATTCTGCCCACCACGTGGTGCAAATTTTAACTCATTTCAGCAACACACTTTCAAACTGCTTTGAAAAAGGAGTCACATAGTTTGTTTTATTTTTTTAGTAACCAGGAAAATGTGATTGGCTGGAAGTTTCGATTCCTGGGGTAAGAGGAGACATGAGATTCTCTTACAGAAGCCAGTGTTACAATTTAATCATTAGCTACGATTTTTTCTCTTGATCTTAAAAAGACAACTACCACCACCAAAAAACACCCTGCTTTACAAATGAAAAAGGATTTTGTACTGGAAACCCAATTGTGAAGAATAAGGGCTACTGTGCACAAGGCTACCGGAATAGCAAATGGCTCAAACCTTATAAGGTTCTCATTATAAAACCTTAAAAGACCCTTGGTAAAATGATAGCCTACTAGCCTTTTGCCATTAAGCATGTTTAGAAATCAAGATGCTGCTACCCCACTTTAGCCTGTCTGTTGAAGAAGGGGGCTGCAGAGCTGAGATGCCTTTTCCCTGCAGAGGCATAGTCTTACATCACTCACATTATCTGGGTGTCTGTTTAGTATAATTGTTTCAATTACATCAAACACAAGCTTTGTTCTCCCTGCTCCCCAGGGTGGTTCCAGCACAGATTACTGTCTGTACACAACTGGTGGTCATTTTATACCAAGGCACAGCAACTAGGTACCCCTCTCCTGTTCATAAAGGATCTGAAAAGCAATCTGAGGTGAAATTTTCACCTTGGTTCCTGAGCTCAAGATTTTTATATTAAGAATGTCCAAATCATCAGAGCTATCTGTTAGAATGTATCATTTGCTGCTAGTTAAATTCCTAGTTAATTTAGTCTCGTCAGTCCATCCGTGTGACAGTGCAGTTCATCCCCATGGGAGTCAGTGTGATGTCATACACTGCACTGTTTTATGATTGAATGAACCTGCATGAGTGGAGGCATAGGACAGAGATTCTGTACGTGTGTTCCAGGTGACCTGGGCTTAGTAGGCCTGGGGCTCTGCATGTAAGGAGATGTCACAATAGCCCTTGGGCCACCATAGTTACCCTAATAGGCATAGGTGCTGTCTGGAAGTGGTTTCCATCATCTACAGGGTTTAGTTTGGTTCAGTGGTTCCCCGCCTCCCCGCTATACAAATTGTTCCAGCGCCCCTGCTTAAAGGCCAATGGGAAACCATTCTTCTCCAGCTTCAGAGTTCAAGCCCACCTGGTGGTCCCGCTTGTCTCAACACACAATTAGAAGAAACCAAGATACCCTTTTGAAGTAGGAATTGGTAAGATAGTGGTCTAGGTATGTAGCTGAGTTAGGAGGGAGGCAGCTGTGGGATAGGGGATGTCAGCTAAATCCTGTCTTGGCCTATGACATTAATGTACATAGAAATCTCATTCAGACTTATTATACTATATAGATTTGATATGGCAGTCACAGAGGGAGAATTTTACACCGCTCTTTTCTGATGATGATATATAGTGCTTTACATGTTTATATTTTGGTACCACCTAGAAGCCTGAGTTAGCATCAGGGGCCTGTCCTGGGCACTGTACAGACATAGAGGTAGACATGATCTCTGCCCGGAGAACTTACACTGGGCTTTACAAACATCTAATCTTCACAACAATTCTGTGAGGTAGGTAAATATTATTATTGTACCCATTTTACGGATGGGAAAAGTGAAGCAGAGAGGGTGACTTGCCCATAGCTACAGTGGTGTCAGTGTAGGAGCCAGGATCAGAACAGAGGAATTCCTGGGGCCCAATCCTTAACTCAAACCACATCTCTCTCCTGCAAGAAACTGTTGAAACTACCAGGTGCCTTTCAATACCATATAAAGGTCCACAGAGTAGCATAGGCATTAATTGGCAGTGACGTGAAATGTCTGGCTCGGGCTTTACCAGCTTCTCTACATCAGAATAGAATAGGGCCTAGGATTTACCTTTAAGAAAATTTGTCTCGAGTAACTTGGAACTTCTTTTTTGGTCTGGCCTCAATTGCTTTTACATTTTCTTTTCATTATTATTATTTATTATTATTAATTATTTAATATTCTGATTAAAATTGCTTTATTTTATTGAATTGAATTTCTTTTATTTATGAAACATGCATGAACCAACTATGTGACTCTAGGAGAGTATTGCTGAGTTGTGCTGATGTCAATTTCATACTGTGATATTTTTTCTCTATTTATCTAGAGATCAGTATTTCAATATATAATGATGTGCATGTTTTCCCCCCTTCTCCCGCTGCATGCAGGGATTCGGGTTCGTAACTTTCGAGAATAGTGCTGATGCAGACAGGGCCAGGGAGAAATTACACGGCACCGTGGTAGAGGGCCGTAAAATCGAGGTGCATGTCTTCAGTAATTCAATTTCTTCTTTATATTTATTCTTTTTATTTCTTTTTTGTGTCTTGCCTCACTTATTTCACATTTGGATCCCCGTCTTGTGTGTGCGTATGTTTTTGTCTGTGTCCTTCACCCCACTGCACTGAAGTGTACAAAAGTGACGTCCCCTCCCAAAAAATATCTTTGGTTGATTTGAGTATTTTTCTTTTTCTTTCTTTTTTTTTTCTTTTTAAGTTTGTTTCCCACCCACTCCAAATTTTTGCCCTTCTGCTGTCTTAATTTTCCTTTGCTTCAGTTTGTGAGGCTCCGATTTCCTGTTTGTTATCAGGCCTGAACAAAAGTAACTCAAAAAGTACTGTCTGATTTCTAACTCTGTGTCTGACAATAAAGCAGGGGGCAGCCAGTATCCTCTCTTTCCTCAGAGGCCAGTTCTCCTTCATATGAGTGTGAGCTGATGTTGAGGGCAGGGTAGAGGGGAAAAGGCACCGATTGGGCTGCTATAGCTGCCTTCTTGATCTGTCTGCAGTCAAAGTTAACTCTTAAAACTTCCTGTAAGGAGAGCTCTCAGTAGAAGGGTTAAGTGTCTGGCCAGAGTAGCTACATATGAGGCCGTTGCACGGTGCTCACCAATTTTCTGTTCCACCTTGTTGAAGGCTAACTGGCCCCTTCCCCATCTCCCTCTTTCTTTATCAAAAAAAAAAAAAAAAGTACTAAATATTAAAAAATATTAAACAAAAAAGCCGCCTTTTTGAGTAAGATGTCTGCATATTTTGCTTTTTTTTTTGTTTTTGTTTTTTTTATTTCCCTTTTCGATGGTTTAGCGTTTAGGGCCCTTCACTTGACTCACTCTTTCCATGGTAACTATACACAATGCTGGCGATGGTACGAGTTGGCGGTAAGTGAAACGAAAGCGCTGGAGAAGAAGCTTGTATTTTTTAAATTTTTCTTAAAGTTACAAAAACAAAATTAAATAAGAAAGAAAAAAATCCATCTGCCATCTCACATTAACACTACAAAATGTGATTTGACTTGTTGTCCCCACCCGCCTCCTTTCCCTTTTCCCCTCTTTTATTTTCAATGCTATTGAGTAATGCCGCCTGGACTTTGGATGTACGTATCGTTTTGTAGCAGTCTGAGCTGTTTGATTACTGACTTCATGGTGATTTCCCCTTGCACATCTTACTCAGAGTTACTGAACTCCAGTTTGGCTGGTTTTTATTAATGCACCCATCCCCTCCTCTCTCTCTCCTGCCCCTTCTTTCTCTTGCTCTGTCTTTCCCAGACCTGTTTGTAGCTGTGATTGTTTGTTCTCTCTCTCTCTCTGCCCCCCGCCCCCATGCCCTCCCTCTCCAGTTTATTTCTTTACTCAGTTAAATGCAGCTGTTGGTCTCTCTTTGCTGACTGGTGGTTTCTGATTGGTTCTGGCAATTTTTCCTTTAAGAGCTTGTGTTGCACTTTGCTGTAGCAGCTGATTTCAGGCATTTGCTCCATCTTAATGATTGTCTGTGAGACCCTCTCTTCTCCCTCTTCTCCTCCCCTCCCCTCCAATCAATTGTATTTTTTTCACTTTCTTTTATCAGTGTGTGTTTAACTGCATGCTCTCAGTCTCATCTTTGTTGTTTTCCATTCTTTCTTTTTTAAATGTGTAATGTTTATATTGTTTTTGGGCCAAAACTAGAGTAAATGTGGTTCCAGGCTCCCCTCGCCTGCACAGGCTCACCACTCCATAAATCCCAAAGGATATAACGAGACTCTTTTTTGGTTTACTTCTCCTTAAGACTGGCTTCCTTCATTCCTCTGGCCTCTCAGTTCCATTCTGGCCTGAGATTTTGACAGATCATTGATTCCTGCTAAGAAGCTTCACCCTCCTTGCAAGAACTCTGAGGCTGTGTCTGACACAGGGCTGCAGTAACTTGGCTTTCAAACCCCATCCATCCTTTCTTTATCAGCACCACCTATGCTGTAACACCCACTTGCTGTAGCACTCAGAATGCTTGGAACTATGCGGAGCTCTGTAATGAGGGTGGAGGGTACAATGAAACCAGGAGACCCATCTACACCTCTGCATTTTATTTTAAGAGATTTTTGTGAGAATTTTAAAATCAGAGATAAATAAATGAGTAACCCAAGGGCATCTTGAAACTGAGTTGAAGGCCAATGTCTCACAGAATTCCAAAAGTCTCTCTTGGCCTAGCGAGATTAAATCCAAGACAACTAGAAACCAGATTACTTTTCTTCTTGAAGACCTGTTTGTCTGTGACATTTGTGGTCTACGACATTTTAATGGTGGGCTTCTAAAAGGAGCTAGTTTATTCACCACCTGCTTTGTTTTTCCTCTGCCTCAGCTACAGAGATCACCATCCATACCACTCCAGTGGGCCTCGGACAAGCTTTTTGCCCGTCCAGTTGGTGAGCTGCAGATATCCAGTGTGCTCTAATGGTGGCAGGATGTCTGAGAATCCCAATTTTACTCTCGTTGGCCTTTTGTTTAAATGCATTAAGTGCCACAATTAGCTGTAATGTTTACAATTAAGTGGCAACTTCTAATAGTAATTTAAATATTTTGTATTTTTATAAAAGTAGCTGTTTGATTTCTTTGCTCTAAGATGTATAAGGTATGAGATATTGGAGAGGTAGTTATAATTTTCCCTAACGTCTTGTACTTCCTTCCCTCTCCTCCCCCATCCCTTTCTTGCTTTTAGGTGAATAATGCCACAGCACGCGTGATGACCAATAAGAAGATGGTCACGCCATATGCAAATGGTAAGAGAGAATGTTTGCGCTAATCCTAAACTGAAAGGTTTCAGGGATGGTGACAAACTCTACAGCCTCAAATTGAACGCCTTATTACAAGGTCTCATTGTTTCTTGACTACAGTGAGATCTCTGAATGCTCAGCACCTTTGAAACTCAGGCAACTTACTTAGGTGCTTAACTGTGGATTTAGGAGCCCAACTTTAGGAACTCATTTTTGAAAAATCTTGGCCTTACTTTTAGCTGTAAATATAACTCTCTCCTTGCAGCCAGGAAAGCTGGGGCACCAAACAGTTTGTCTCTCAGAGAACTTGTCTGTTGTCAACAATTTCCCAAGGAACATGAATAAGGAATGACTCAGTTGTTTTGTGGAGTGATTAGAAGTCTTGGATCTGTTGTCTACCAATCTCTCTGCAGCAACTCTATGTAGCATAGTATAGAAAGAGCAATACGCTTATTAAACAGTGCACGTTATGTGAAGAGGCTTTTCCTTATGAGAACTGAGCACCGTAATACCGGATGCTGTATATTTTAAATCTCATCCCCCAGTGAAATGAAATGTAGAATTTACAAAGTTGTCCTGGGACAGACTGAGGTACACAAAGTTGTCCTGAGACAAAGTCAGTGGTCCCCAGTTGCACTGAAAATGTTCCCAAACAGCTTCTGTGCAGTAGCAAGTTAAGCATACAGTAGATCATGAGAGAGCATGGGTTGGTGGTTAAAACAGAAGATTGGAAATCAAAAGATCTGGCTCCTATTCTTGCCTCGTCTACAGATTTACTATGTACCCTTGGGCAAGTCACTTAATTTGCATGTACCAGTTTCCCAAGTGTGGTGAAGCTTAATGAATGTTCGTAAAGAGCTTTGAAATCCTGTGGTGGTAAGTCACTATGGAAGTGCAAAGTGGTTGTGCTGTTTTACCCAGTGAATAGGGACAGAGAATGTAGAGGGTTACATTGTAATGACATATAGACCAGGGTGATTGGCAGGAGCATCCTTTTGGTTTGTCAACCCGTAAAGTCTCCATTATTTTAATGTAAAGGTGTATGGTATTTGGGCAGTTTGAGTGTACTAGTTAGTGCTTTTCACTGCCATGTGAGACTGACTAGATTTGGAAATTAAAATCCATGTCTGTCTATCCAAGTTCTTATCTTAGCAGCGATCATCTTAGCCTCTTGCTCACAGAGTTGGCAGTGCACAGGCAATACACCCAGTGCAACCAAAGGGTGTGCATTACATCATTCAGCATTACCCCCCCAGCATATTAAGTAGTGACATTGTTGGGCTGTGATCAAATCACACCAGAAAGATGATTTATAAGACCTCAAAGGTGAGGCTGGGTAGTTAAAATGTAGTAAGTTTCATAGGACTCCTGTGGAGGAAAGATATATGATATTTATTAGTAAAACCTGCATGGTTACCAAGTAAACAGATGAGGCCTGCAATGAAAAGTAAAGACTTTTTTGTAGAAATCAGACCTGATCATCTTAGGGTATGGCTACACTTACATTTTTGCAGCGCTGGTAGTTACAGCTGTGGTCGTACAGCTGTGCAGGGCCAGCGCTGCAGGGTGTCCACACTGACAGCGACCCGCGCTGCAGTGTGTCCACACTTGCAGCATTTGCAGCGCTGTTGTGAGTGGTGCATTGTGGGCAGCTATCCCACAGAGCACCTCGTCCCATTTTGTCGCTGTGGGTTGTGGGAAGGGGACGGAAGGGTGCGGGTCATTCCGCTTCCTGTTCCAACGACCCGTGCTGCCAGGGAA